>NC_069503.1:184442282-184522282 GCF_027579735.1 Bombina bombina | reverse complement strand
TGAGCAATATTTTTTTTTTTAATAGTGGTAATATGAGTGTAACTGTACTTTCAAATATATTTTTGAAGTGCTTTGTGCAACTTTTTTGTTTTTGGAAAACAGTTAACCACAACTATGAGATTTCAGTAAAGATTGTAGAGATTTTCACTCAACTTGTAATATCAGCGCAATTAAAATGGCTTGTAAAAACTCAATATCGTTTGCGCAAAACCATTTGCGCCTCACTTGTATTCTAGCCCTAAATATTGAACTGATTATTTTTTTTTTTTGACTGATTGCTTGATAGTCAAAGGGGATTGACTATTATTAGACCACTATACTTACCTTATCTGCTGCAGCTCCGCTTCACCAACTCGCTTCCACAATCCTGCAATGAGATTTTTTTTTTATCCTTTGTGGCCGCCATAGGACTTTGAGTGACATCACATGCTGCGTATATGCATGTGCATTGGCTGCTACATACACCCGGCTCCTACCCAGGTAGACCCCAGTTAAAGGACTTGCATAATGAGCATATTTCCCTTTACGTGTGACCGTCTCCCTTTAAGGGGCACTTGTGTAGAAAAATTCTGAATTTGCCATCTCAGTTTCACACAATATTTTACCTGTTTCAGTTAGAGCTAACCAAATGCTTAGTGCAAAATGCAAAGATTACTGGGATTTTTTTTGTTTGATACAAGTGCAGCTTAATGAATAGGGGAAAAAAAAGTCATTTTGCAACTGGGCTTAATTTGCATATTTAATTTAGTAGCATTGCTGGAATCCTGGTACACGCTTTTTTTTCATCATCGTTTATAAATAAAGGTGGCATCTAAGGAAAATCTTAATAATAAGTTCATAGTACTTTTAGATTATTTTTCTTTGTAATATATAAAAGAAAGCATTCATTTTTTTTTTTTAAATAGATGTTCCTGGGCTGAAAACAGACATTTTTTTTCCCAATTTCAAGATCAATTTACTTAGCTTAAACATAACATTTTCATGCATTTTTTTAAATAACATTTAGAGTGGGTTTTTTTCATATGCATGTGAGAATTACATTGTGCTTAATGTCCCTTTAAGATTAGGTTGATACATAAGCAGAGCAATTTGTCTTTCTGCCTCTATTCTATAAAAAGAAACTTTGACTCTCTCTGTTTTGTAGCAGCTAATGGTTCTCTCTGGGGTTAGAGGTCATTGTCACTCCTAATCAACTAGCATTTTGAGATTTATCTACTGCATTTAACCCCTTCCTGACGTAAGCAGTAGATGATGAGATGTTTTCTATACACCCAAAGCCAAAGAGTGATACTAGTTTACAATCTTTCCAACCTTTTTTATTTTATTTTAAATAGTTAGTTAATTATGTTGGATGTAAGTAGGGCCAAGGTTGTGCTATCTCTAAAAAGACAACATTTAAAAAAAATGAAATGGCCAGTCCTTAAAAGGACACTAAAGCCGTAATATTTCTGCAGGATACTTAGGTGCTTAGCACATTAACCAATCATGGACACAATATTTTTTATTAATTTTGACAGTGCATGTGGTACAGCCAATCAGATGCTTTATACCCGCCTCATTGACAATAACAAGTCATGCTCCCTTCACTGCTACTCAGAAAAGGGGTTAAACTCATTCTCTGTCAGCTCAAGACTTTGCCAGTCACTTCATTAACAAAATTGATTCCATCAGACATGAAATCAGCTCTCAACACAATTCCATTCTCTCCCCCCCCTCAAGTACTCTCACTCAACCACAACCCTCATAACCTGAAACTTAGTTCATTCTACCCTGTTACTGAGGAAGAAGTTTCAGCACTTATACTGTGCTCTCACCTCACTACCTGTCCCCTTGACCCTATCCCCTCACAGCTGCTCCCCTCTCTCTCTGCTACCCTTACCCCTATACTAACACACATTTTCAACCTCTCCCTCAGCACTGGTACATTTCGCTCATCATTGAAACATGCACTGGTCACACCTATCCTCAAAAAACCTTCCCTTGATCCTACCTCCCCATCCAACTACCGCCCAATTTCCCTCCTCCCTCTTGCTTCAAAGCTTCTCGAAAAACTAGTATATGCACGCCTATCCCATTTCCTTACGTTAAACTCCCTTCTTGACCCGCTACAATCTGGATTTCGTCCCTATCACTCCACAGAGACAGCTATTGATAAGGTCACCAATGACCTACTTACAGCTAAATCAAAAGGCCACTTCTCTCTGCTTATCCTCCTTGATCTGTCCACAGCCTTTGACACTGTCGACCACCCTCTTTTGCTCCAAACCCTCCAATCCTTCGGCATCTGTGACACAGCCCTTTCATGGCTCTCTTCCTACCTGTCAAACCATACTTTCAGTGTAGCCTTCTCTGGGGCCTCCTCTGCCCCGTCACCCCTTTCTGTCGGAGTACCGCAAGGCTCTGTCCTCGGTCCCCTTCTCTTCTCAATCTATACGTCATCACTAGGTTCCCTTATTAAGTCCCACGGTTTCCAATATCATTTGTATGCTGATGACACCCAAATCTACTTCTCTGCACCAGAACTATCTCCTTCCTTGCTAACCCGTGTCACTAACTGTCTTTCTCACATCTCTTCCTGGATGTCCTCTCACTACCTCAAGCTAAATCTCTCCAAAACTGAGCTCCTCATTTTCCCCCCTTCTTCCAAAATCTCCACCCCCAATATCTCTATAACTGTCGACAACTCCATCATTACCCCTACCCCGCATGCCCGATGTCTCGGGGTCACACTTGACTCAGATCTTTCCTTCACTCCTCACATTCAGTCCTTGGCTACAGCCTGCCGCTTCCACCTTAAAAACATCTCTAAAATTAGACACTTCCTTACACAAGACACAACTAAGATTTTAATCCACTCTCTCATTCTTTCCCGCCTTGATTACTGCAACTCTGTCCTCTCTGGTCTCCCCACCTGCCGCCTAGCTCCTTTACAATCCATAATAAATGCCTCTGCCAGACTCCTCTTCCTTACACGTCGCTCTTTATCTGCTGCACCTCTCTGCCAATCCCTTCACTGGCTTCCTCTTGCCTCTAGGATCAAACACAAAACTCTCGCTCTTACATACAAAGCCCTCAACTGCACTGCTCCCCCCTACATCTCAGACCTTGTCTCCAGATACTCTCCCTCCCGTCCCCTTCGCTCTGCTCATGACCTCCTACTCTCCTCCTCTCTTGTCACCTCATCACACTCCCGTTTACAGGACTTCTCCAGACTGGCTCCCATCTTATGGAACTCTCTGCCTCGCTCCACAAGACTCTCCTCTAGTTTTAAAAGCTTCAAGTGCTCCCTAAAGACTCTACTGTTCAGGGACGCATACAACCTACGCTAACCTTTCCTAATACCAGTTCCTCTCCTCCACTGCAATCCCCTGAACCCTCTTAGCATGTAAGCCTAAAAGTCCATCTGTTTGTAGTTCCCCTTCTTAAGAGCTGACTACAACAGTGCAACTCTTGGCAGGGCCCTCTACCCTATAATTGTTTTGTTGTACTCCCCCTTTGTTTATAGCGCTGCGGAATCTGTTGGCGCTCTACAAATAACCAATAATAATAATAGGTAAACTGCTGCTTAAAGACTACAAGCAGGAAAACACCAGTGATAGGTGGTTATGTGCTACTCCTCATAAAAAGGACTAATCCATAGGGTTAAATACATAGAGGTTGATCACGATCGTGTACAAAGTTTATCAAATTATTTACCTACAAGGATTTCTAAAAGATTATTATTTATCTACAATGATTTCTAAAGGATTATGATTTATCTAAAAGGATTTCTAAAGGATTGTGATTTATCTACATTGATTTCTAAAGGATTGTGATTTAGCTACAGGGATTTCTAAAGGATTGTGATTTATCTACAGGGATTTCTAAAGGATTATGATTTATCTACATGGATTTCTGAAGGATTGTAATTTATCTACAAGGATTTCTAAAGGATTATGATGTATCTACATGGATTTCTGAAGGATTATGAATGATCCCATATTAAGCTATGGTCAGAAATACAAATATGACATCCTAACATCCTGTAACAAATTAGAACATGTTATTTCCATTTGAGTGGTGTCCCTTTAAATTCTATGCTATAACATAATCATTGTATCTTCTGTATATAATAATTTCCAGACATAACCAGTGAATTTATTATTTCCATTTTATTTTATTTTATTATAGTTAATCTCTTTTTTTTTTTTTTTTTAGAAGACAATTTTTAGTTCTCATTTTTACTTTCTGTGCCAGAATATATATTCAGCTTCTGGAAGTTAATTTTCTTTCTCAAGGCTTATTATGTGACACATCCATTCAGTTCAATTGCAAATGGCAAACATCAATGAATGTCAAATCCTTATTCCATCCTATGTCACCAGGTTCATGACAGGAACATTCTGACTTTGGAATGATTTTCCTTCAGCTGAAAGATGTGGCAGTCAATTTTAAAACATGAAATAATGTGACTTTGCTCAGTGATTGTCCAGAAATGTGTAGAGAGTGAACTTTCTTCTGAGTAATGTACAGTTCTAATGTGATGGATTCTTTTTATTGAAGTAAAAGTATGATACAACAGCACTCATTAGGATCTGTCAATAGTCTGTATTAATCCTTTGCTTCACAAAGAACTAAACATCTATAAGTGCTCAAAATAAACCAGGATCTGCCCAAAAATGCATAAAAAATCAATACAAATTAGTACAATGCCAGGTTTGTTATATGTATTGTTATGGTTACAGATAGCAAATAGGCAGTGTACAAAATATATTTTTATTGCAGAGCTCCCAATCACTGTGCAATATACAGGACCTTACTAGGCCTAGTTTGCATCAAGGTGGTGAAGTTTGTAAACTGGTGGTAAAATAAAAATTCTCCATAGATATTTATGGAGATAAATGTTTTTACTACCAGTTTTCAAATGTTACCACCTCAATGGAAACTATACCTTGGTTGGGGCACCATGCTTCTGTCTCTCCTTCCTCCACCATAATTGGAGACCTTGTCCTAGAACACCCTAACTGTGTACCCAAATATCAAGAATGTGCAATCCCAAGCTAGTGACAACTCAAGTGATATAATGTTGGGAAGTATGTTAATGTGTTATATTTGTAGGTAAATATATCTTCAGAAGCTACAAGCGACTAACATCCTCTCTAGGTGAGGAGGATATTCTATATATGTAATCAATTGAGCTGTTTCTACCTTGCAACTCTTAAAAGAAAACAAGAAATCCTGACCACTCCTCATGCCCTGAAAAACCCACTGTCAGCTCCATTTTTGGGTCTTTTAAAATATTTAGACAAATTCTGTTCCATCCATCGAGACTAATTTAACATAACAAACCCTTGTTTCTCCACGACTCTGGTTTGCTGTGCGAAATATCATGTAGTGAGCCATTTAACACTAATATATATACGGTATATATATTTATTATTATTTTTATTATTTTTTATTTGTTTTAATTTTTTTAATGTCAGGAACACCCACTGGTGAACAGCTAGGAACAATAAGTAAAATGAGCCTCATTTAATTTTGAACATTATCTTGACAGAACTCGAAACCCATTAGCAGTCTAACAAACCTCAATGAATCTAGGCCAGTTGTGCACTATTCACACACTTCCCGTAAGAGTCAAAATAAAACAAGATACCTTCAACTTTTAAATCTAAAAAAAAAAAAAAAAGTAACATATTAAATTAGAGGTCTTTTTATATGCATGACAGAACCATATTGAGTTTAAAGGGACATGAAACCCACATTTTTTCTTTCATGATTTAGAAAGAGCATACTATTTTAAACAACTTTCTAATTTACTTCTATGATCTAATTTGTTTTATTCTCTTGATATACTTTGCTGAAAAGCATATCCAGATAGGCTCAGTAGCTACTGATTGGTTGCTGCACATATATGCCTCGTGTGATTGGCTCACACATGTGCATTGCTATTTCTTTAACAAAGGATATCTAAAAAATGAAGCAAATTAGATAATAGAAGTAAATTGGAATGTTGTTTAAAATTGTATTCTCTACTTCAATTATGAAAGAAAGTTTTTGGGTTTAGTGACCCTTTAATGTCCTGCCCATATTTAAACCTTCTGCTGCACATACAACATATGGGTATTGTACAGTCCTTCCTAAGTTCTCTTTAGTGTCCATTTTACAGTCCTTTGTCATTACACTGGAAATAAAATATCATCATGCTTAGTTACTACAGTGATATAATACCTACAATATTAGGGAAAAAATATTACAACAATTTAATTTATTTCCTGATTACCCAGAAAAAAACTCTATATAATATCCTACAACATGGTATGCTAATTCATTCTGATCTAGAGTGTATTTTACCTGCATTTTCATTATAGTTTTTCCCTTCTACAATATCCAGCGTATGGTGCGGATGCAACCAAAACTTCAGTAGTTAAGGAAAACAACATTCCAATAGCTCTAGCAGAAACCAGACTAAAGTTTATATTATCTCTGACTGTGGAGTATATCTCAGAAGGCAATAAAAGTGTCTGCTGTTAACACTAGAAATAAAACATACAATATGTGTATTTCAGGTCTGTCTTTATTCCTCACCCTGCTGTTGAGCACCGGGAGAATAGTATCTTTTATTGTTTACCCAGGTCATTTTATACCAGACCATTTTGTGATGTACGCAAGTGCTGGCAGATTATTTTAAGACTATTTACAGGTATAATCTGATTGACAAATGTCCCTTTGAAACATGACTCTGCAATGATAAAATAATCAGATACATTAGCTTGCCATTAGCATTAATATTATCATTGAATCTATAAAAAAAAAGTGTATCTAATATTTTTTCAACAGAATTCATCAACAAAATCTATAGGATTGTCTTTATATAAATCATTGTTTAAAGGATAATGATACATACTGTATAAATTGGAAGATACAAAAACTACATGCACTCATTTATTAACACATGCAATATTTGCATTATTACCCTAGACAACTATGAGCCAGATTACAAGTGGAGCGCAAAATTTCGCTTGCAAAGCTCCACTTTGTAATACCAGAGTGCAATAATGTGCGCTGGAATTACAAGTTAATCACAATGTGAACACAAGCTCGAGTTCTCATTGCTAGGAAGCATTGAGCTCACAAGAGCACGCATCCTTAGATTCCTATGGGAGCCTCATTCTGATGCCATCACAGACGGCATCAGAACCTCACGCAGTGAAGAGGGTAAGTAGAGCAGCGATTGGCAGCATTTTAAAATATATATGTATATCGATATAACCATATAAATGTATGTGTTAATATGTGTATAAATATGTCTGTATATAAGCATATACGTATATATTTGTATTGTAGTCAATGGGAACACACAGTTCCCATAGACCGCAATCTAAAGGCATTTTTCAGTGCCCTTTTTTTTTCAAAACCCCACACCTGCCAACTTTAAAGCCCCCAAACTGCCTTGTGCAGTTGTTTTTCATAAAAAAAAAATCAAATTAAAAAAACTACAATGCCCTCTATTTTAAAGGCATTTGGGGCACTTTTAGAAAATTAACCAGAGGTCGCGGTAGCAATAGCCACTTGTAATGGCTGGTTAATTATTGCGCAATAATTTATGGCTCCACTTGTAATCTAGCCCTAAGTGTTTAACCCCCACAAAGCTTGTAAACACATAGGTATAGACCAATCGGAAAGTTGCAAGAAAGCATGACATGGCTGGTTAACCAATAAGGATCAGCAGTTGCATACAGCTGCCAATTACCATTGATTTCTTACCTGGAGGCTTACAGCTCCTAAGAGCTCATATTTGTAGAGTTAACCACAGAATAAGCTAAGTCAGTAATACAAAAACTATATAAGCTACGAATGTAGAACATTTTTTTCAATGCACATTTAAAAACCGGACTCAGAAGCAACAATGCATTAAACATGTTGCAAACATTATTTCTACTTTCTCAGAAACATTAAAGGGACACTGAATCCAATTTTTTTTCTTTTGTGATTGAGATAGAGCATGCAATTTTAAGCAACTTTCTAATTTACTCCTATTAGCAAATGTTTTTCATTCTCTTGCTATCTTTATTTGAAAAGCAAGAATGTAAGTTTAGATGCCGGCCCATTTTGGTGAACAACCTGGGTTGTTCTTGCTGATAGGTGGATACATTCATCCACCAATAAACAAGTGCTGTCCAAGGTTCTGGACTTTATTTTTCAAATAAAGATAGCAAGAGAACAAATAAAAATTGATAATAGGAGTAAATTAGAAAGTTGCTTAAAATTGCATGCTCTATCTGAATCACAAAAGAAAAAAATTGGGTTCAGGGTCCCTTTAAGACATATCTAAAGTCTAGCATAGACACTAATTTGCAAAAACATAAAATAAAAAAAAATATTTATCTGTTTAGCTTTCCATAATATATTTGCTAGTAATGCATTAAGTATCACCGTATAGTCCCTGACTGGCTAGGCAAAAATGAAATCCTTAAAGGGACACTGAACCCACATTTTTTTTCTTTTATGATTCAGATAGAGCATGGAATTTTAAGCAACTTTCTAATTTACTCCTATTATCGATTTTTCTTTGTTCTCTTGCTATCTTTATTTGAAAAAGAAGGCATCTCAGCTAAGGAGCCAGCAAATTTTTGGTTCAGAACCATAGACAGCAATTGTTTATTGGTGCTGTCCAATCAGCAAGGACAACCCAGGTTGTTCACTAAAAATGGACCGGCATCTAAACTTACATTCTTGCTTTTCAAATAAACATACCAAGAGAATGAAGAAAATGTGATAATAGGAGTAAATGAGAAAGTTGCTTAAAATTTTTTTTTGGGTTCAGTGTCCCTTTAATAAATCTTTTGTTAAACTTTTGAAGGGTATATGTGCCACATGATTCATCGCTGAACATGCTGATAAAAACTCATCTAACTAGTTTAACTCCTTGTCTTTCAAAGATTGTGACAACAATACGACAATACATTACTAGAAGTGTTGGCCCTATTACAAATGTAATAAACAATATAACAGTTCTGCTGTACAGCACATTACATATCCTGGTACTCTATGTACAAAAAAAATAATTAAAATATAGATAAGGGGACAGCAATCCATTATCACTGGCAGGATAAATACAAATATTTTCTATACAATGATATCGCTATTGAAAAATCATTATATTCTGTTCTGAAAATATGGCCATTAGTGTCTGTAGCACAAATATGACCAATGTAACCCTACTGGATAGTATGAAACCAGCATGTGTTTATTTGATTACATTTAGCTATACTACAACAAATAAGAGATAACAAAAAAGAAATAAAAATGCATTATCTTCAACACTTTTAACCCATTTGCTGTTAGAGAAGACTGCACAATGCATTGCAGCCCTTTCTGTAGTCAAATGGTTAATGTAGCAGTTTTTAAATGATCATCTATTTAGTCCTGCTTATTAAATATTCTGTATAACTTAACTGCAGTACCAAACCACAAAATAATAAAACTTCAATGGATTTGCATTGTGAATAAACAAACATAAAACCCAAAAGAGAGAATAAAGAGCAGCTGTTTCTAAGATTATTTCAGTCATAACTAATATTACGTTTTAACACAGCAAATGCTATTTCTAAAGCTGAGCTGATCATTTATGCAAGTTAAAAATAAACAGCATTCTTATGCCACATACCTAGTTCTCTTTGCAATAATACAATAAGGTTATCTACACAAAGATATATTTATCATACATTAAAAATGTATTGGGAACATGTAACACAGCATTCAGATAAGTCAAATACATAATAAATAGGCATTTTTTAAAAGCTTGTTATGAAATCTGTATATTTCTTTAAAAAAAGGTATTTTATGTATATTTTCATTAAATTCCAAATGCGGGATGTCAGATCATTTAAAATGAATCCCTTTAAGAAGTTTTTAGAAAATGAAATTATAAATAAAGATTGTTTTAAGACTAACTTTATTGCAACAAAAGTTCACAACAAACTATTATCCTCATTACTGCAACAGGGGTCTGTATTACACCTTTTCTGGCAGTTAAGGGTTAATGGTTGAATATTTATTGAAATGCTCAAGGTATGGGTACCATCTCATCTCCAATTAAATCAATTGCTATGCCTGGATATAAACAGTTAATATTAGAGGAGGAAATGGCATATGATACTTCTCAGAATATATATTTTTTCAAATTAATAAAAATGTCTATACTCTGTAGAACAAATGTAGAATTTCTGAAGTATTTCAAATTGATATAGCTCTCTGCTGATCAATATACAGTATCAAGTTACATACATTTGCTGAGCATTAATTTACGACAGGAGAAATCTGCTCTGACCTGTCATGCACTTTTAATTTGTGATTAAACAGACAATTATTTACAATTCTACCCAGTGCCAAGTAATAAGAGGCTCTTGTTCTGGGTATATAGTTATTTCCCATTTAAATTGTTATACATTAAAAATAATATTCATTAAAAGTAATATTCCCGTTAGTCATTTATATACTGTATATCGATACTTTTTTAAACTCCTCAGGTAATAACTGCACGTTATGATACCATAATATTTCCATCTGGGAAAGTTTATGTGTGTGTGAGAGAGTGTGGTGTGTGTGTGTAGGGGGTGATAAGCTGTGAAAAATATACATGATTCATGCAATGAAAGATTTTAAATATAAGTCATTTTCAACCCATATGGATACATGAAGGTTGATGCCAACTGCATTTAGAATCTTTCTTTAAGGATAAAATCTAGTAACCTTGAAATGTTTTAACAACACACTATCTTTAGTATTTCTTGTATATACTTCCTAGTTAATAGCAATTGAATACCAATGTATTACATTACGTCAGCCCCTGGGGTGCTAGGGGCACATGGAAAACAAAACACATGCATTTTTAAAGTATCTCACGACTGTCCCTAAAAGAAAAGGTTGGGAAAAAATATCAACCCAATTCATATTCTAGCAGCTCTGTGTATATAAGATGAAGTCTCTACAAAAAGCAGGCAACTCGCAGATGATTTTTTTTCCTTTTATTTACGTGCAAAGTAGTGACAGTGACATTAACTTTCACCCGTTTACAATAAACAAAGGATTTATATGTTAGTGTCTAACAGCAGCTTAATTACAATGGCTGTTTTTCTATGGTTATACATTATTGATGGATTCTGTTAAAAATAGCAAACTCTGAATTACAGACTATACTGCTCACTTCTTCAATCACTAGTGGATTTGTATCAGTATTATACAGAGCACGCTATTCTCAAATACAGACGAATATAGAAAAAAAAAGAACATTTTGCATTACCTGTTCTTGCTGATAGGTAGATTTCACTGTGGAATTTTGATCCTTAGCAGTTGTCATGTTCACCTACTTGATACCCACTGCAGTGGCAAGTGTAAGGCTAACGTTAGCTTATGCCCTGAAGCCAAACAAATGAGTAACTACTCCATTAGAAGCAAAAATACAGCTGTGGTCTACAGATTTTTGTACGGCATGTTAAATCCAAACCCACAGGAAAGCAAAAGAAAAATATATAGAAAGTCAAAGGATGGGAAAGATGCTGGGTTCTTTACAATTAGCAACAGCTTCTGCATCACAGAAACAATGATTACTGCTTGGCAACCAGCTACTGGCAGCAGCTTAGCTTGGAGACAACCTAGAGATGAAGCCCCCTCCTGATTCTCCCTCCTCCGCCTCCTCCTCCCCCACGTCCTCTTGTAGTCAGATGCACAGAGCATGCACCAGCCCAGCTATACCAGCAGAAAGGTAGCACAGACTGCTAGGGCACGCATAGAAGGCAGGATATGATTGGATGCTAACGAGAACTCCCTTTTAACACTATAATGAGTTTCTAGCTATTTAAAGGGGCACTTTATTTTTTTTCTTTCCAAAGTACAAAAATGCTTTGCTAGTTCTTCACCAGGTAAGTGCAAATTAAATGTAACAACTATGAAACAATTGCACTTGTTATTATATCAACATGCAGTGGCGTAATGTGGCTTGTCAGCGCCCAGGGCAAGGCAAGAATTGCGCCCCCCCCCCAAACCATTAGCACTGACTGAGTCTCTTCCACCAGTACAGTAGGGATTGGCAAATTTGCTTTGAATCTAGGAGCCAGCTCAACAATTTAGGAGACAGTTTTTTGTTTTAAAACAAACAAAGCTTTATTTTTAACAACAAAAATATATACTATATATAGAATTGTAAACTCTACATTCATCCTTAAAAATTAGGACTCAATATGGTTGCAGGCAGCCATTACTTTATTATATACATTAAGTAAGTACATTATAAAACTTAACAATTACATTTTTTTTTGGTTCAATATTTAAACATGGGATTTAATTTTGAAAATACATCTGAGCCAGCATGCCAGAGTGTGAAAGTGATCTATGCTGCTTTAAAGTGAAAGCTGGTTATTATATTTCAAATTCATTTTTAACCTGGGTAAAACATACAAGATGTAGATAATCTACATCTTGTATGTTTTCACCCAGGTTAAAAATGAATTTGAAATAAAATAACCGGCTTTCACTTTAAAGCAGCATAGATCACTCTCACACTCTGGCATGCTTGCTGGCTCAGACTCTGGGTCCTTTGGAAGTTGGAACTTGGCTGGCTGGCTCAGAGTGACTCTGAGTCCTTTGGAACTTGACTGGCTGGCTGGCTGGCCCTGGGACATCACCTGGGTAACGGTAGAGGCTAAGCTGCATTTTGTGCACGTTTCTATTTCCAATCCCCATTCCAGGGCCCAGGCAAAAACAGCAACAGGGGCTATAATAATTTAATTATAATTCTGACTGGCAGTGGCACTGGTGATCTGGTCCTGATACGGACCCAGTGATGAGTTCAGTAATTTCGGCGTGCTAGTCAGTCTGACTCCACTCTGGCTGTGCTTCTCTGACTTCTTCCTCCCTCCTGACATGCGCACTGGGAGTGGGAGTGGACCGTGCCAACTAGTAATGTAAATGCTAGTCTAGCAGCAGGTAACGGTCGGATAGGATTGCACTCATAAATTATGATAATTAAATCATTACACAGCATGTCTTTACTTCAGAGAAGTAGACAGTTCACTTGAGAGACAGAACGGCTGGGTGCAGGCGCCTGTCAGATGTTTTAGCCTCCCTCTAGCGCCGCTGGGAGTGGGACTGTGACTGTCTACTGTCTTGAGATGGTGGGGGCTGGGGAGACTAGGAGCAGAGCGTTTTGCGCCCTAAGGATTATGCACCCGAGGCAACCGCCCCTGTGGCCCCCCCATGCTACGTCACTGTCAACATGCTTATATTAAAGTTAATAGGGAACGAATGTGTGTATTTATTCAAGTGCATTGGGTGTTATGTATAATGTCTATATATTGTCTATAACTTTAGATGCACCAAAAATGCTTTTTGAGACTAAACAAGTATTAAATGTCTCTAGCCTTTAAAATAATCTATATTAAAGGGACATTAAATGATGAATACATTTTATAAGCACAGTATTGATGTTAATCCCTGCCTCCCTCAAGTCATGGGAGCTGCCATCTTTAAATCTTTCACTGCAGTCCAGGGCTAAGGTGTTTGCACATGGGCAGTAACACTCCTTCCGATAGCTGCAGTGTAACCTAGGTTCCAAAATGGCAGCACCCATGATTAGAGGGAGGTGCATGAAATGTTTTTAGTGTTTAGGGTCCATTTAACCTACATTCCCCTGTAATATTTGTTATGAAAGAACTAAAACATTTATGGATACAATTATTTGGCCCTATCTATTGCAGGCTTGCTCAATATATGAAGCAATGTTCTAAACCACTGCTTCCTAACCTCTTAGAATCACCCCGGACTGACACAACCAGAGTTATTGAAAAGCCTGTCTCTCGCAATTGGTTGTGCTCATGAAATGATGAATATGGGTAGGAAATACAGTTGCCAGCTTTCCTCCACAAAAGTACTGGACAATCCGTCTGTAACTGGGCGCAATGGTAGGTGTGGTCAAAACAATCTTCCCTAAAAGCTCTACTTTATGCCACACTCCTGATCTATGATGTATATTTTCACAAATGGGCAGTAATGTTACACCTCTGCCGCCAGTAACATACAAATCAATCATTTTACCTTTTTGTCTGCCAGTTACACATGTAAACAGAAGTTATTTGACCCCATTGACTGCCTCTCACTGCTTTCTGCTCCATATTTGTAATGTATTTAGGCATTTAGTAGGCCTTTTATATTTAGCTAACACTCAGGGACTTAAAAAAATAAATAAGTGTCCAGTATTTTTGTAACGCTTTTACTAGAGAGCCTGCTAAAAAACAGGATTGTCTGGTCGAATACTGGACACCTGGCAACCCTAGCAGGAAATGCTGCCTGCTCCTTCAGAACCTGGGCAGAAGTTGTCCCATTAAAGTGAAAGTAAAGTAAGGCTATTCATTATCCAGATTTAATAAATAGATGAAAAATAAACCTCACTTTAATTCATCAATTTCTTAAGATCGTTTTCTAAATACATTTTTTTTTCTATTTACGGTTTGCCAAAGTCACTCAGTGTTCCTCCATTCTCATAAAAGTATTTTTCCCCCTTAGCAGTGACGAATTCAGGGATATCTGACTGATTGGTTCCCCCAGTGGCGTCCAAATCAGTTCATTATCCGCCCCCTGATGCATCACAGCATTCACACTGAGCCAGCGATCGGACGAATAGAACTTAGTACCGCAAATGCGCATATATTAGTGGATCGTGAACGAGCACGCTTGATGACGAATATGGTGGGTGGGACCGCTGGCAACAGTTAGAACCATAAAAAGCAAGGGGGCGGAGGAACATTGCGAGATGTTAGATTGCAATAATATAAATATTTATAAAAAAACGTTAAAAAGATTTAAAAAAGTTAGCGACTACACTAAATTAGAATAGATAAAACCATAGTCGTATTCATATATAGTTAAATTTACTTTTACTTTAATGCAAACCTTGTACGCCCTGATAATGATAAGTCTGTCCCATCATCCTCCATTGTAGGCATTAGTTGTTTACAAGTGAATTAATAAGAGAGGGGATTAATGTTTTGTTGGTGTTTGTTGTTAAAGGGACACAGTACTCAAAATCTTTCTATCTTGTAAGTTAAAAATGTTACCAATATTTATTTACATGAAAGCAGCTAAAATTGAGCATGAAGACAATGTTCATTGACGGTTTGTGACAATTTTCTGTTAGTTTTATTAAGCAAAAGAGGCATCTACTATTCAAAAACAACAAAATGTAATAGATTTTGAAATATTCTATTTTAGATATAAAGCAGATTATAGTGCACAATAATAGGAACACTCCGTACAATAAAAACCAAGTATAAAAAAAGTTCAAAGTAATTACACAGCAAAGATCATTGTAGAGGTTTGTGCATCAACTGTTGTTAGTGAGCATCTGTGTCTATGATACACAAACTACTTGATCATTTGTAGCAGGTCAGTACATTATACAGACCCTACACCAGTTCTGCAGAAGCAGCCTGGGCGTTACTTGCTGTGGTGTGGAGGGGTCTAGAGGTCTCTCTGTACTGGAGCTTGTTTTACCTACATGTACAGCTGAACTGCATGTTGCTTATTGCAGCTTTTTTACACAAGTTGATGATAGACGCTTATGCATGAACATCTCTGCTTGTTGCATGTATACATGAAATGCACCCTATTATGTGTAGGAATATTGTATGAAGTGTGTCATGATTTGACCTTGCATGTTGGCTTAATTTCAATCTACTCACATTTCTAATGAAATCTCGAGAGTTTTTAGTTTAACATAGTAATTAACACATTAGGGCATGGTTTATGTCTTCCTTTACAGTGTTTTAATATATACATACATTTATAAAAGAGTAGAGAAGGTGCCACGTAGTATAATTCTGTATGCAATATCAGAAAAAATAATCAAAATCTGATACGCTCACATTTGGTGAAACACTAAGATGTCCGGTAAAACTCTCCTCTTGGCTCGCAAGGTACAGATGACTGTGGTCTCACTCCATTCACAATGGGTAGATGATTCATTACCCTTGGGGATTAACCTCTCTGTTCCAAACCTCCAGGTGTTGCTTAAAATCAAGTGCTTATTAAACACATATAATATACAGCAACGCGTTTCTCAGTATTCAATACTGTTTCTTCAGGCTGATACATCTTAGTGCTTCACCAAATGTGAGTGTATCAGATTTTGATAATTTTTTCTGATATCACATACAGAATTATACTATGTGGCGCCTTCTCTACTCTTTTATAGAATAACCTTGAAGTGGATGGCCTTATACCTTGAGGAGAGCAGCCAACTTATACAATTTTAACACGCATTCAATTGGACTCCAATTGGACTCTATGATCTCTAGTTATCAAGCCGTCAACCTCAAATATGCTGGAATTCCGCAGCGTATTTGTGACGAGACTGATTTGCCTTAGTTATCAAGCCCTGCTGCCCGGCAAAAGTAGAATATAGTGACGTAAGCTTCGATCCGCCGGACTCAGTCCGACACAGATCGATTCTTACGTCACTCCAGATGTTCCGCACACAAGTACGGCACAATCTGACTACTTTTGCTAGTTATCAAAAAACTAGCAGGTACACTCGGCACTTTTCCGGCCCAGCGTACCTGGTTTTCAAACCGCCACCCTGGAGGCGGCGGATCCCATAGGAATCAATGGGAGTCTGACCATAGCGAAAGCTCATATTCGCTGCTGCCCGACATCCCATTGATTCCTATGGGAGCTGTCTACACCTAACACCCTAACATGTACCCCGCGTCTAAACACCCCTAATCTGTCCCCCCCTACACCGCCGCAACTAAATAAATGTATTACCCCCTAAACTGCCGCTCCTGGACCCCGCCGCAACCTACATTATACATATTAACCCATAATCTGCCGCCCCCTACACTGCCGCAACTAAATAAAGTTATTCCCCCCTAAACCGCCGCACCCGGACCCCGCCGCAACTATAATAAATATGTTAACCCCTAAACCGTCGCTCCTGAACCCCGCCACCACCGACATAATACCGATTAACCCCTATCCTGCCCCCCCTACACCGCCGCCACTATAATAAATTTATTAACCCCTATCCTGCCCCCTACACCGCCGCCACCTATAATAAATTTATTAACCCCAATCTTGCCCCCCCTACACTGCCGCCACTATAATAAAATGATTAACCCCTAAACCTAAGTCTAACCCTAACACCCCCCTAACTTAAATATTAATTAAATACATCTAAATATTATAACTCTTATTAACTAAATTAATCCTATTTATAACTAAATACTTACATTTAAAATAAACCCTAATATAGCTACAATATAAATAATAATTATATTGTAGCTATCTTAGGATTTATTTTTATTTTACAGGCAAATTTCAATTTATTTTAACTAGGTACAATAGCTATTAAATAGTTATTAACTATTTAATAGCGACCTAGTTAAAATAAAGAGAAATTTACCTGTAAAATAAATAATAACCTACAATTACAATTACAATTACACCAAACACTACACTATCATTAACTAAATTATTCCTATTTAAAACTAAATACTTACCTGTAAAATAAACCCTAAGATAGCTACAATATAATTTATAATTACATTGTAGCTATTTTAGGATTTATATTTATTTTACAGGTAACTTTGTATTTATTTTAGCTAGTTAGAATAGTTATTAAATAGTTATTAACTATTTAATAATTGCCTAGCTAAAAGAAATACAAAATTACCTGTAAAATAAATCCTAACCTAAGTTACAATTAAACCTAATACTACACTATCATTAAATTAATTAAATAAATTAGCTACAAATAACTACAATTAAATAAACTAACTAAAGTACAACAAATAAAAAAAATAAGTTACAAAAAATAAAAAAAATAAGTTACAAACATTTCAAAAATATTACAAAAATTTTAAGCTACTTATACCTAATCTAAGCCCCCTAATAAAATAACAAAGCCCCCAAAATAAAAAAATGCCCTACCCTATTCTACATTAAAAAGTTAACAGCTCTATTACCTTACCAGCCCTTAAAAGGGCCTTTTGCGGGGCATGCCCCAAAGAAATCAGCTCTTTTGCCTGTAAAATAAAAATACAACCCCCCCAAACATTACAACCCACCACCCACACACCCCTACTCTAACCCAACCCCCCCTTAAATAAACCTAACACTACCCCCCTGAAGATCATCCTACCTTTAGCCATCTTCAGCCAGCCGACCACCGATGGAACAGAAGAGGACATCCGCAGCGGCCAAAGTCATCATCCAAGGGGCACTGAAGAAGTCTTCCATCCGATTGAAGTCATCATCCAGGAGGCGTCTTCAATCTTCATCCATCCGGAGCGGAGAGGAGCCATCTTCAGACGAGCCGACGCGGAGCCATCCTCTTCTACCGACGGACTAACGACGAATGACGGTTCCTTTAAGTGACGTCATCCAAGATGGGTCCCTCGAATTCCGATTGGCTGATAGGATTCTATCAGCCAATCGGAATTAAGGTAGGAAAAATTTGATTGGCTGATTTAATCAGCCAATCAGATTGAGCTCGCATTCTATTGGCTGTTCCGATTAGCCAATAGAATGCAAGCTCAATCTGATTGGCTGATTAACTTTTGTAATTTAGAATAGGGTAGGGCATTTTTTTATTTTGGGGGCTTTGTTATTTTATTAGGGGGCTTAGATTAGGTGTAAGTAGCTTAAAATTGTTGTAATATTTTGGAAATGTTTGTAACTTATTTTTTATTATTTTTTGTAACTTAGTTTTTTTATTTTTTGTACTTTAGTTAGTTTATTTAATTGTATTTAATTGTAGTTATTTGTAGCTAATTTATTTAATTAATTTAATGATAGTGTAGTGTTAGGTTTAATTGTAACTTAGGTTAGGATTTATTTTACAGGTAATTTTGTATTTCTTTTAGCTAGGTAGTTATAAAAATAAATACAAAGTTACCTGTAAAATAAATATAAATCCTAAATTAGCTACAATGTAATTATTAATTACATTGTAGCTATCTTAGGGTTTATTTTACAGGTAAGTATTTAGTTTTAAATAGGAATAATTTTGTTAATGATAGTGTAGTGTTTGGTGTAATTGTAACTTAGGTTAGTATTTATTTTACAGGTAAATTTATCTTTATTTTAACTAGGTAGCTATTAAATAGTTAATAACTATTTAAAAGCTATTGTACCTAGTTAAAATAAATTGAAATTTGCCTGTAAAATAAAAATAAATCCTAAGATAGCTACAATATAATTATTATTTATATTGTAGCTATATTAGGGTTTATTTTAAAGGTAAGTATTTAGTTTTAAATAGGATTAATTTAGTTAATAAGAGTTATAATATTTAGATGTATTTAATTAATATTTAAGTTAGGGGGGTGTTAGGGTTAGGGTTAGACTTAGGTTTAGGGGTTAATAATTTTATTATAGTGGCGGCGGTGTAGGGGGGGCAGGATAAGGGTTAATAAATTTATTATAGGTGGCGACGGTGTAGGGGGTAGATTAGGGGTTAATAAGTTTAATATAAGTGGCGGCGGGGTCTGGGAGCGGCGGTTTAGGGGTTAAACCATTTATTTAGTTGCGGCGGGATCCGGGATCGGGATAGGGGTTAATAAATTTATTATAGGTGACGGCGGTATAGGGGGGGCAGGATAGGGGTTACTAGGTATAATGTAGGTGGCGGTGGGCTCCGGGAGCGGCGGTTTAGGGGTTAATACATTTATTATAGTTGCGGCGGGGTCTAGGAGCGGTGGTTTAGGGGTTAAGAACTTTATTTCGTTGCAGGGGGCTCCGGGGGCGCTGGTATAGGGGGTAGAACAGTGTAGTTTAGTGTGGGTGCTTAGTGACAGGCTAGCAATAAAGCTGGGAAAAAGCCAAAGAGCAGCGAGATCGGATGAGTGATAACTATCACAGTCCGCTGCTCATCGCCCCATACTTGGTGCGCAGCTTTTTGACAGCTTTATTGATAACTTTGGCGAGATTATTCAGGTCCACGGCGGCGATGGTAGGCGAGCTTAGGCGATGGCAGGTAAGTAGACACGTTGATAACTAGAGGCCTATATGTGGTTTGTGTACACTAATGCAATAGAATTGTTTCAATTGTTTTGACTATTTATGAAGATCTGAATATTGACCGATTGTTTCTACGTTGTGTTATATTCATATTTGCCGTGATATTTTTACACCTTAGAGTGTTATATCTTTTTAATATATACATGGTTGTTTTTGTCTTTATTTTTGAGGGTCAATATTAGGACTAATGTAAGTTTCCAAGCTTTGCTAGAATTGATAAAAAAATTATGCCATATCAAATATGGGTTGCAACGCTTGTATATGGTTTCTGTATTCTTGTTTTGTAAGTTGTTTTCATGGTCCTTAAATCAATAAAAAAAAATATATTTAATCACATTTCTACTTGCCGTTTATATAGTGCTGCTTTTCGTTTACCAATGTATGTCCATTATTATGGTTAAATATCCCCTATAAGAATAGCATAGATCCCTTACATCTTACCTTTTTGGACGCTACCAATCTAATTTGAAGGGGTCCAATGTCAAATGTGTGTTTCTAATTCTAATTGTGGTTGTATATTTATTTTTGTTTTAATATCAAATTACAGTATGGCAGCCACATACATTTTTATATGGATGCATCCCATGCTTTCTTGCCTATATAATTAATTTTTACATTTTGTGTCCTTGTTTTTGTGTGGGTTGTTCATATGGCTGTGCACTATAATTAGTATTTTTTTACTAGAACCCTTCATGCTTGGTAAACTGAATCTATTTCAGATGGTACAGAAAAAAAGCATATGATGTCCCTTTAAGAAAAGACAGATTCTAGAAACGTAGCACAAAATGTTTCACCATGATCCTCCAAGTGACTGAAAAAAGGGTTAATGGGGCACCTATGTACTACTCCAACATACTGCATGGGATGTCTATATCTTTAAAATGGTTGTGCACAATAATTTGCTTTATAGTTGTTGTTTTTTTTTCAATAAACTTATTTATTTAACTCTTTAAAAGTGTGCTTGAATCCCTTTCTTTTATAGGAAGGCAGTTTCATCTTCTTTCTATATCTTTTTTGCTAGCTTTTTTTTGAGTAGTCATAGGGCCAGCTTACAAGTGGAGCGCTAAATATCGCTTTGATGAAAGTGTTATTCACGCTCCACTGTGTAATACCAGTGCATAATAATGTGCGCTGGTATTACAAGTTTTCAGAAATGCAAACGTGACCTGGCATTCGCATCGCTGGAAAGCATTGCGCTCACGAGAGTGCGCTTCCATAGGCTTCGGCGCCAGCGAAGGGGGTAAGTCACGCAGCGATGGCGGTAAATATGTATATATATGCTTACATATATATATATATATATATATATATGTGTGTTAATGTGTGTATATACACATATTAACACATAAATATATATATATATATGTATATAAGTGTATATATATATATATATATAGATAGATAGATAGATAGATAGATATATATTTATATTTACTCGGAACACACAGTTCCCATAGACTGCAATGTAAAGGTACTTTTCAGTGCTGTTTTTTTTTGAACACCCCACTCCCGCCAATTTTAGCCCCAAAATACTGTCTAGTGCAGTCGTTTTATTAAAAAATAGAGATGCTGCCATGTTTTTTATTTTTTATTTTTTATAAACTACACTATACAGTATTTTGGGGCCATTTGGGGCAGATTTATAAAATTAACCAGAAATCTGTAAAGGCTGGTTAATTATCTCGCTCCCGCAAATGGGCAAATTTGCCGGTATTTCTTGGGAGCGTGATAATTTAGCACTCCACTTGTATTCTAGCCAATAGTGTTAGGGTATGCACTACTCTTTTGTAAAGTACATAATCTTAATAAATTCATGCTTTGTAAACTGAATTTATTTTAGATGGTACAGAAAAAAAAGCACATGATATTCCTTTAAGAAAAGCACAGATAATTTCACCATGATCCTCGCAGTAACTGAAAACAAGGGTTAAAGGGGAACCTACATTATGCTCCAACATACAGCATGCGGATGTCTCTATCTTTAAAATGTAGGTTTCATGATAACTTGAAACAATTATATGTTATTTACCTATTCTCTATAGAAGACAAGAATGGCTAAACATATATACAATTTAATTTTAAATGTTGTAACTTAAAAAACTATAGAGTAGATAGTATAAATATACTGTACTATAATATTACCTCAAAATCAGCCGCTGGTTAGTTGCTCTTGTGTATTATATTAGCCGTACATATGTAGAAACGACTGCACTTATAAGCATGTAAAACTGTGCAGTTACACATCTATTGCAGCAAGATTGACAAATATTTAGGAAAGAAACTTCCTGCTAAGTGAATTCAATGTATTTTCTTTGATCAGTAAGATATATTTCATGTGTTTTTTTCACACATTACTATTATTATTATTTATTAATTGCATCTTGCTAAATTGAAGCCTTTCTAAGAATCACACAACAAAATGTAAAAGCAGGTGATAAGGCAAATGATTAACAATACAGATGAGACTCTAGGGATTTCAAAATATAGATTAATCCATCTGTTGCAGAAAAAAAAAAAAAAAGAATCTTCAGAGGTCAGAGGACAAGATATAAATTCCCCACTCTTTGTGTCTTTGTGCCCGGGACATTAAACACTAAATAAACATTATAAGCATAGTATTGAGGTAATTCCCCACCTTCCTCTAGTCATGGGTACGGCCATGTTAAAATCTAGCTTTCCCTGGATTCCAGTGCTGATGTGTTTTCACATGTGCAGCAATTGTTCTTCAGATACCTGCAGTGAAACCTAAGTTCCAAAATATCGGCACCCATAATTAGAGTGAGGAGTAGGGATGGGCGAATGTGTTTGTATTCGAATTTGAATGTTAAAACCAATGTTATTGTAGAAATTTGATTTACATAATAGAATGTTGATAAGAATGAATATTCTTAAAAATTCTATTATCGAATGTTATTTACAGTTTTCGAATGTCACTTTCGAATTTGAATGTGACATTCAAATTCGAATGTCATATTCAAATTTGAATATTACATTTATAAAACACAGTTGTAGCGTAGAAATACTATTTTGAATTCGAATGTGACATTCGAATTCGAATATTACATTTACAAAACACAGTATTAGACTAGAAATACTATTTCGAATTTGAATGTGACATTCAAATTCGAATGTCACTTTAAATTCAAATTTTACATTTATAAAACACAGCATTCAAAATCGAATATTACATTTATTAAACACAGTTGTAGACTAGAAATACTATTTTCGAATTTGAATGTGACATTCGAATTCGAATGTCACATTCAAATTCGAATATTACATTTAAAAAAACACAGTATTAGACTAGAAATACTATTTTGAATTTGAATGGGACATTCAAATTCAAATGTAGCATTCGAATTAGAATATTAAATTTATTAAACACAGTTGTAGACTAGAAATACTATTACAAATTTGAATGTTACATTTCAAAATTGAATGAATACATAGCTAAACATTCTATTATTCATATGAATATTTTCGAATTTTATTGAAAAATTCGAAAACGAAAATTCGAAAATAGAATTTTAGAATGTTATATAAACATTCGAAATTCGATTCGAATGTACGAATGTATCAAAATTTGTTTTAAATTTCGATTTTTTAGAAACATTCGCCCATCCCTAGTGAGGAGCAGGGAATGTATTTAGGGCTAGATTACAAGTGGAGCGCTAATTTAAATAACCACTCATTAGCGCTCAAAAAATTAACCAGAGGTCAGAGCTCTGCTTAATATTTTAAATGTACCCCAATTGCCCCCAAAATAACATGTGAGGTCCTTTTAAAAACATTTTTTAGCATTTATATACATATTTATATACATATATATTTATATTTGCTGCCCATCGCAACATGACTTATCCCCTTCGCAACGCTAGTTCTCATGAGAACGAGGCTGCCATTGGAGCCTATGGAAGCACGCTCTTGTGAGTGCAATGTGAACGTGATGTTCGCCAAACTTGTAATACCAGCACACATTTGCGTGAGCTGGTATTAGTAAGTTCAGCACAAATATTGCTTACGCAAAAGCAATATTTTGCACTCAACTTGTAATCTTGCCCTTAGTGTTTAATGCCCCTTTAAAGAAGCTCAAATCTGGGGGTTAAAGGGACATAAAATTACAAAAAAAAAATTCTAATGTGTTAGATAATTTTATTACTTCAATATTATTTGCATTTAACGATGTTTTAACTCCTGTATAAGGGTTAAGATTGTTTTCAGGCAAATTCAGGTTCAATTTATTTATTTTCAGCTAACAAAGAAAAAAATATCTATATACAACTGGGTCTTAAAGGCGGATTGGTCACTAGCAGAATTACCCCTGATTTATTGGTGGAGAGTACAAATGTGCATGAGCAAAACAATTGTTTAGTCAGAAAGATTATTTTTGGATTTTCCCAAACATTTGGCTAGGCCAAATTTGTCCAGGAGGGCCTTTGCTTCGCACACATATTGTTTGTGGATTCTTTACTGTCATTTCCAATGGGAATAGCAAATATAAACAACTAATATTAACAAAAATCTTACACTATAGAATTCGAAAAATTAAAACAATTAAAAAACTATTTTTCAGTGTTAACAGAACATGCAACTATATATGAGTTAATGACTAGCTTAGAGGCACATAAGTCACACAACTACATGTTTCAATTGCTCTACTTAAAGTGATTAAAAATGTCTGAGCCTCCTCTAGTCTCTCACCTCCCTATGCTAGATTAAGGCTTGATTTATATAATCCTGTATGACTAAAATCCAACATTTAGTGCCTCACTAGCTGTCACTAACAGTAGTCATTAGTAATACTATGGCAGGATTGGACAGGGGACAATGTACACATAAATGGTTAGGCCCCCTATACATCATTATAAACAAATTAGCTGATTAACGAAACACTATAACTTCTTTCCCCCATTCCTGCACATCTTTTGGTTGCCAAATGGCAAGAATGAATGAACAAATTGATTTTGTCAAGCAATAATCATCTGTTCTTTGTCCGTTTCATCCGATAACTTAGGCCTAGTTTCCATTGAGGTAGTAAAGTTTGAAAACTTGTGGTAAAACCATTTATCTCCATTAAAGTACATGGCGAATTTTTATGTTACCACCAGTTTCCAAACTTTACCACCTCAATGGAAGCTAGACCTTATAAGACTGTTCGTGTATTGGACAACTCGATAAATCCTGAATCCTAAAAAAACCTGAATACACATCTCTAGTGGAAAGTGACACACCTCACAAGCATAAAAACAAAAAAGGTTCTCAGTACAGAAATAACTGCTTTACAGAAAACAAAAGCTATAAAGCATCTTAAAATGAATGTGACGAGCACGTTTTTTTTTATTCAGCTCCCCTTTCATTGTGTGAGAATACTTGAGTAGACATGTGCAATTCGGTTCGGTTCGATTATGAAATTTGGAAAATTCGGCAAATTCGGAGATTTGGATCAAACCGAATTTCCGAATTAAAATACTGCCGAATTTACCGAATAAATCCGAATTAGTTCGGATTTATTCGGTAAATTCGGATAGACTTGGATTACACTAGTATTGTACAGTATATTAGGTTATATCACTTTGCTATGGGTTACACCTAATATACAGTACATAATACTAGTCTAATACACAGCACACATACCGAAATTCCGAATTTCCGAACTGAACCGAATCCAGCCGAATTTTTTCGAATCCGAATGAATCCGAAACGAATCCGAAACAAATTCATTCGAAGTTTTCCGAATTCGAATCGCTCCGAAACGAAATTCAAAAACCTCTGAATATATCCGAACCGAAACAAATTTTTCGATCATGCACATATCTATACTTGAGAAGACACTTAACTGATTGTGTGGAATAACAGATGCCTAATTTCTGACATTCAAAAGACAGAACAAATGTTACCTTTTACATTAATTTTACTATTCTAGTGTTTTTATAGAATTAATATTGTATTTCACTAAATGGTAATGAACTACATTTATTTTAGCTTCCTTTGCTCACACACATAAGAATGCTACCTCAGGGGTGTTGGCTTCAAATCACCCCAAACTGATTTAATCGAGATGATTGACAACCCCTGCAAGTTTCAATTGAGCAGGGGGAAGGATAGCACAAGAGAGCAGTTCATACCAAGACAACAAAGCACAGCTCCAAGAGGCAACAAGCACAGGAAGTTTCCAGGAGAGACCAGTACAGAAGGATCTACACTTCCTTCTACTCCAAGAGGCAGTCGAATAACACAGATTATATCATCCAGGATCTACTCACCACCAAATACATCCTCCAATGCGGCAAACTTACCTCATATGATTGGGGTAATTTTTGGTAAGGGTATCTAATACACTCCTATTACACTTGGATTCACAACTTCGCTCTCTAACCAAGGACTATATATATATATATAAATATTACTTATTTCTCTCCAGAGACTCATACTTAATCCAATATTTAGGAAGATCTGTAAGCGCTGTTAACCCTTTGTATCACATATATATATATATATATATATATATACTGTATATATATGTGTGTGTGTGTGTGTGTGCATTGGAGCCCTTTGCAGTTAAGTAGAGGAAAACATGTAAATGCATATTTATGCAATATTTATATTTATAAAGGTTTTAACTATGTATTTCACATTCTAATGTCCTAGACATAGCATAATATGTTCTATCCTATATAATAAAAGGCCAAGGTCAAGTGTGTTTGTCTGAAGCTGTCATGCGCAGTAGAGACTGCGCGAAAGGACAAACACACCTGGCCTTCCAACTGATCTGGCGTGTGGTAGAGTGGGCGTGGCTGGGCGGTGCGATGTGGGCGTGGCCGGGCGGGTGTGATGTGGGCGCGATGCTGGCGGGGCCAGATGCCGGGGCCGACTGCCGAGACAGGAGAACTCTAAAGATGGGTGATAGAGAGAGCTGAAGAGGGGGGATAAAGAGAGGGAGAGAGACAGCAAAAGAGAAGGGGGAAAGAGTGCAAAAGAAAGGGGGAGAGAGCACAAAAGAGAGGGGGGAGAGAGCAAAAAAAAGAGAGAGGGGGAGAGCGCAAAAGAGAGGGGGGAGAGAGCACAAAAGAGAGGGGGAGAGAACGCAAAAGAGAGGGGGGAGAGAGCGCAAAAGAGACAGGGGAGAGAGTGCAAAAGAGAGGGGGAGAGAGCACCAAAGAGAGGGGGGAGAGAGCACAAAAGAGAGGGGAGAGAGAGCACAAAAGAGAGGGGAGAGAGAGCACAAAAGAGAGGGGAGAGAGCACAAAAGAGAGGGGGGAGAAAGCGCAAAAGAGAGGGGAGAGAGAGTGCAAAAGAGTGGGGGAGAGTGCACAAAAGAGAAGGAGGAGAGAGCACAAAAGAGAAGGAGGAGAGAGCACAAAAGAGAGGGGGGAGAGAGCACAAAAGAGAGGGGGGAGAAAGCGCAAAAGAGAGGGGGAGAGAGCGCAAAAGAGAGGGGGAGAGAGCGCAAAAGAGAGGGGGAGAGAGCGCAAAAGAGAGGGGGAGAGAGCGCAAAAGAGAGGGGGGAGAGAGCACAAAAGAGAGGGGGAGAGAGCACAAAAGAGAGGGGGGAGAGAGCACAAAAGAGAGGGGGGAGAGAGTACAAAAGAGAGGGGGGAGAGAGCACAAAAGAGAGGGGGTGAGAGATCACAAAAGAGAGGGGGGAGAGCACAAAATAGATGGGGGGGAGAGCACAAAAGAGAGGGGGAGAGAGCACAAAAGAGAGGGGGAAAGAGCACAAAAGAGAGGGGGGAGAGAGCACAAAAGAGAGGGGGAGAGAGCACCAAAGAGAGGGGGGAGAGAGCACCAAAGAGAGCGGGGAGAGAGCACAAAAGAGAGGGGGGAGAGAGCACAAAAGAGAGCACAAAAGAGAGGGGGGAGAAAGCGCAAAAGAGAGGGGGAAAGAGTGCAAAAAAGAGGGGGGAGAGCGCAAAAGAGAGCGGGGGAGAGCGCAAAAGAGAGCGGGAGAGAGCGCAAAAGAGAGGGGGAGAGAGCGCAAAAGAGAGGAGGAGAGAGCGCAAAAGAGAGGGAGGGAGAGCAAAAGAGAGGGAGAGAGACTGCAAAAGAGAGGAGAGAGAGAGCAAACAAGAGGAGAGAGAGAGAGAGAGCAAACGAGAGGGGGGAAGAGAGAGAGCAAAAGAGAGGGAGAGGGAAAGAGACAGCAAAAGAGGGGGAGAGAGAGCAAAAGAGAGGGGGGAGAGAGAGAGCAAAAGAGGGGGGAGAGAGAGAGTAAAAGAGAGGGGAGAAAGAGAGAGCAAAAGAGAGGGGGATAGAGAAAGAGCAAGGGGTGGGGCCGCTGTACTGCAAAAAATGGCCCGTGAACCCGGCTTTAGGACTAGTATATTTATAAATAGGTATTCATGTATATATATATATATATATATATATATATATATATATATATATATATATATATTTATATATATTTATATATATATATATATATATATATATTTTTATATATATATATATATATATATATATATATATATATATATATATATATATATATATATATAGGTATATATGTGTATTGTGCCAAAATACAATCAGATATATGTAGAAATATGTATGTATGAATAAATAGACCATATTCTGCTATGTGAAAAACATTGGAATAAGCGATATTCGAAGTTCGGCTTTTTACACGCGTTGGGTTAGCACTAAAACTTTTTCATTTTAATACGAGCATTACGGGGCACGCACAAAAACCTTCCTTCTAGCACAGTTAGAATACGAGCGGGAGAGTTAAATACCATTCCACTTGTAATCTGGCCCTAAATGGGGCCCAAATCTATTTATTTTTATAGTGAAATATAACATTCAAATGTACTTTTCACTATTTTATATCTATTCTTAAACTGAATGTCATGTTCAGGATAGCGAAATATAGTTTTTATTTAAATTAACATTCTAGTGTAAAAATAAAGCTCTAACAAAATAAAATATTATTTTTATTTTTAAATTATTGCGCTTTATAACTAAGTGTAAGGGTTAAAACTTAAAGAGACACTGAACGTAAATTTTTTCTTTTGTGATTCAGATAGAGCATGTAATTTTAAGCAACTTTCTAATTTACTCCTATTATCAATTGTTCTTCGTTCTCTTGCTATCTTTATTTAAAAAAGAAGGCATCTAAGCGAAGGCGCCAGACAATTTTTGGTTCAGAACGTTTGGACAGCACTTGTTTATTGGTGGGTGAATGTATCCACCAATCAGCAAGAACAACCCAGGTTGTTCACCAAAAATGGACTGGCATCTAAACTAATAGTTTTGCTTTTAAAATAGAGATACCAACAGAATGAAGAAAATTTGATAATAGGAGTAAATTAGAAAGTTGCTTAAAATATCATGAAAGAAAAGATTTGGGTTCAGTGTCCCTTTAATAAAAGTTGTGTAACTGGTATGCTCCTATGCTTTTTATGTGCACTACACAACTTGTGATTGATCCATACATACATATGCCGCATTAAACTGGCTTCCTCCTCGGGCAGCTAGTTATATACCTCCAAACATTTGCGACTAGTAATTAGGGACTTGTGATGTTAAGGGGGTGTGTCACAGTTTAGTGGGGAGGGCCATGTTGAGAGGGAGAGTGATCATGTGTGGATAGTTGGCGGGATCATGAGTGTGCTTGTGGTCAGTGGGAGTGTCTGGATAGTTTTTGGGTGTCTCTGGGTGGAACTAAGGGAAATTATACAAAATGGGACATATGGCAGTTTCAGAGAAACATTAGGACAGAGCTCAGAATCAGGTACTGTCCCTTTCAAATATGCACAATTTATAGGTCTATACTATAAACAGCTTATGCCTACAAGCTTGAGAACCAGGAGATCTCAGGTGTTATCTTTTCAGCTGTCATACCAAACAGCAACCTCAATTCTATACATGAGCATTGTATCCTAACTTGCCTTACACATGTCTATGGGGTTAATTTATCAAGCTCCGTACGGCTCGCTGGAAACAGAATACGATTGGGTTGATTCACACCCCCTGCTAGCGGCCGTGAATCTGCAGGGGGCGGTATTGCACCAGCAGTTCACAAGAACTGTTGGTGCAATGATAAATGCAGACAGCGTCGGCATTTATCGATGTACAGCTGACATGATACGCTACATCGTATCATGTCCGCTCGCACATTAATAAAATGACCCCTACGAGTCAGAATGCAAAAATGAATGAATTAGTTGTTAGTTTAAATGGATATAAAAGAGCAATAAAATAATGCTCTAATGAAATAGAGTATTTTATAATGCACTGCTACTTGGACAGATCTATATATTTAAACCCCATAAAGTGGTTCAACACATAGTTATAGTCAGTTTCATCCTGGCAATGCGCTACTGGTCTGAAGCTGGACAGTGGGCCAATCAGGGGCAGCATATTGTATGGCAACAAATCACCAGCTTCGTTCCTCTATGGAGCTGTCCAAAACTGATTTTAACCACACGCTTAACAAAATACTCTAGCATGTTGTTATTGATTGATTAAATTACCTACTGTATCTGTATCTCAGTAGAACATTCAGTTTAACATCTTAATAAAGGGTCTGACAACTCCTTCCCAAGATAGCAATAGTGATATACTTTCTAGACTAAACTATTAAAAGCGTAATAATCTAAAACGGGAATTCAAATGCAATATTATCAGTTAAGCTGTTACTTTTGTTTGCCAAATTTTATTTTTTTATTTTATTGTATCTCTTAAATAATTAACATTTGATTTTTTTTTAATTTGTCTGAACATGACATGAAACCATTTCCTCCTCTTGTATTTTTTTTTGTTAAATAGTTTTTTTTATGTGCCTATATTCTTTAACCATAAAGTTATGTCATTGTATAACCTTACTCACATACCCAGCACTACAGAATTTGGTAGCATTTCACAAATAAATTATGTAATAATTATTATTTAAATTTTCTACCCCCCACCCCCAGGTTATTATACAAAATATTCATCATGAAAAGAAATTGGAAAGATTCGTTTGTTCATACTGACTATTTCAGAGTAATTTACTGCCCCTAGAGGACAAAATGCTAGAGGTGTTACAGAAATTAAGTGAAAAAAAAGGCCTGGTTATTGTTGTGAAAGATCATTGACATTCTTCACATAAACATAAAATAAACATTTTGGCACTGAACAATTTAATTTTTTTTTATAATTAATAATAATAAATGTGGCATGCTCGTTTAAAAGAACAAAACCTATTATTCATGTCATTCAATTATGGACCAGATTGTTGCTTTGTTTTAAAGACAGCACCAGAGACAAATATTGAAATAAAAACTTGGCTTTATTTGTTTGTATTATTTGTATTTTTTTATTTTACCCAGAGCTCAGCTAATTATTTTCCCTTTTTTGACCAATGCAACCCACCTCAGCTGTCTATGTAAATAACTAATGTGCACTAATTAGCTGAGTATTTAGACCAGGATCATTTTAGTATTTACTTTCAGCAACTGAGTCACCTTTAAATGAAAAGGTTTTCATAAATTTGGTGGATGAAAATGCTACCAGAAATCAATACACTTGTATGACTAAATGATCTTTCTACACTTTATACATCTTTCTGAACAATTTTCTGTTGAAATATCCCTAAATAAACTATGTGTTCTCTCCGAGAAAATATTTATTGTCTGCATATAAGTAGTATTTTTTTTTTTTTGCAAAACTAAATAACAATATCTTAAATCTTGAGAGTTCTCTATGACTGATGAAAATAAACAAGAGTTCTCAAACAAAATACAGCTAATGGCAAAATTATATTTACAGTGACATTTTAGTATAAAAATGACATGATCCAAGTAGTTAGAGCATATGATTTTTTGAATATTGACTATCAAACTCTATGGGCCCCATTTATATAGGAAATGGGCCCCATTATAGGAAACAATGGCAAAACACATAATGGAATAGAGTCTAATACACGTGGGGATTAATTATGAAGGCCATTTCTTATGTCATTTATTACCTGCATTACAACAGCAGATATCATATTTTTCTACAAATGAGCAAACTGACTGTCCTATTAGTGCTATAGCTCAGTATTGCGGCTGCTGAGTTTCAACATTGTATCCAATACACAACAATGGGACCAATACAATCTATCACAAAACAATTCCACAGACAATGAATATGTATACAATGTGCTAATAAAATGAATAAGACGTATATTCCCCAGGGTTTAAATTCACAAAATGATCTCAGTTACTGCCAGGATATGTTATTATTTAATTGTAAAGCGCTGCTATAATTCTGTGGCTGTGTTTACATCAGAAGGGATACTTAAAGGGACAGTCTACCATAGAAGTGTTTTAAAAGATAGATAATCCCTTTATTACTCATTCCCCATTTTTGCATAACCAACACAGTTATATTAATATACTTTTTACCTCTGTGATTATCTTGTATCTAGGAACCTTCTTCCATCCCCCTGATCACATGACTGTGACTGTTTATTATCTATTGTCTTGCAGTTAGCATTGTGTTGGGCTAAATCTTAAATAACTCCCTGTGCCTTTACATAGTGTTATCTATATGGCCCATGTGTACTTTTAGTCTCTTTGTGTTGAAAAGGAATTTAAAAAGCCTGTGATAAGAGGCAGCCCTCAAGGATTTAGAAATTAGCATATGAGTCTGCCTAGGTTTAGTTTCAACTAGGGATGGGCGAATGTGTTTATATCCAAATTCGAATGTTAGAACGAATGTTATTGTAGAAATTCGATTTACATAATAGAATGTTGATAAGAACGAATATTCTTAAAAATTTGATTTTCGAATGTTATTTACAGTTTTCGAATGTCACATTCGAATTCGAATGTCACATTCGAATTCGAATGTTACATTCGAATATCACATTCAAATTCGAATATTACATTTATAAAAACAATTGTAGAATAGAAACACTATTTCGAATGTCACATTCAAATCGAATATCACATTCGAATCGAATGTCACATTCGAATTCGAATATTACATTTATAAAACACAGTATTAGACTAGAAATACTATTTCAAATTCGAATGTCACATTCGAATCGAATATCACATTCGAATCGAATATCACATTCGAATCGAATATCACATTTAAAACACAGTATTAGACTAGAAATACTATTTCAAATTCGAATGTGACATTCGAATTCGAATGTAGCATTCGAATTCGAATATTACATTCATTAAACACAGTTGTAGACTAGAAATACTATTTCAAATTTGAATGTCACATTCGAATTCGAATGTCACATTCAAATTCGAATATTACATTTCAAGATTGAATGAATACATAGCTAAACATTCTATTATTCGAACGAATATTTTCGAATTTTATTGAAAAATTCAAAAACGAAAATGCGAAAATAGAATGTTAGAATGTTATATAAACATTCAAAATTCGATTCGAACGAACGAATGTATCAAAATTCGTTTTAAATTTCGAATTTTTAGAAACATTCGCCCATCCCTAGTTTCAACTAAGAATACTAGGAGAAAAAAAGCAAATTTGATGATAAAAGTAAATTGGAAAGTTGATTAAAATTACATGTCCTATCTGAATAATGAAAGTTTAATTTTGACTAGACTGTCCCTTTAATGACACTGACTCATGAAAAAGAAGACATACAGTATATACTGTAAGTTTAAACAAAACAGGCCCTGCTCTGAAGACCTAGCGTAAAATGTAAGGGTTAAAACATGTGTTCACCAAACACAACATAAATACATTAAAATAAAGTATTACACTCATATATACACTTTCTGATAAGAATGTTTTATATAAAAAAAATGTTCAATAAGTGTTAAAAGGGATATGCTATATGACAAGGTATTTGACTTAGGGTATGTTTATGTGTGTGTGTGTATATATATATATATATATATATATATATATATATATATATATATATATATATATATATATGAAAAAAGATGGGTGTAGATTTGGCGCTGGAGAACCGCCCTATCAATACTTCTAACCTAGAGTGTGTTGCTGGCTGCCTACGAATGTCTAGCCAGTGTGAATTGTGCCCCCAAGTACTCTTCACCTGTTAGATATAATATGGAAAAAATGGTTGGGGAAAGGGAAAGGGGATAAATTTGAATGGCGCCACACTCTGGAATAAAGCTCAATATGTAATTAAAAATACGGCTGAAAATGGGAAATCGAGGTGATTAGATATAATATATTGTTCTAGTGATGGTGCAAAATGTATAGAAACCATACACAAGGAATTGATATGATATAGAATAAATGATTATATGTCACTTATCTGTATATGTCAGAAAAATACCTTCCTCAGAACAAGCTGTGATGAAGATAATATATATAAAGATGTTTCGATTCAATGAAACATTAATAGTATATGTGTACTAGTAATAATTATAATACTGTTGTTACTGGTAATGCCACAGGATTACTAAAATAAAATAAAGATAGTGTGTCATATGATTACACACAAAACAGACCCATGTATAACTAATAGAGTGAATATACAATCACATTTCCGATATATTAATAATGCTCAGGGTCTCAAAATGTAAGAAACAATATTAGTAGTACAAAAATTCATAAATTGGGGTCACAGTAGAAAATGTTACTAAAAAATGAAATATTAATTACAAATTTAGAATGAAATATTAATTACAAATTAAGAATAAAAAATAAATAAAGAGTAAAAAAGGATCACCTAATATCGTAATAACGTAATATTGGATACACAGTGAAAATAATGTGTGTTGAACGTCCTAATTGACAAAATAAAACTACTATGAGTGAGTATTATTATAGTCCATATTAAATGTGCAGTACTTCAACTTGATAATGCTTCAATCCACAACGTTCCCGTTGGGAGCTTACTTACACTCCTTCACCTCAATCTCATGAGGTAAGTGCCGCGTAGTGTACAGATAAGTCTCCTTCCCGGTATCGGCTGTAGGTATGAGATGTGTTGTCTTTTCAATACTGTTCTCTCCTCTCACCGCTCTTTCTCCACAGTGCATGCAATCATATAAGAAAAAGGACATACGATAGTGCAACACTGTTTCAAAATGACACACTATTTATTAATGTATAACGATGTATGCTTACATCAAGAACCCTCAATATTATGAGGTAAATTAAAACTTTAAAACTTTAAAATCCTTTTGCTAGATTGCGGGGGCACGGTGCTGGTCACATATGCACACCGTGCCCCCGCAATCTAGCAAAAGGATTTTAAAGTTTTAATTTACCTCATAATATTGAGGGTTCTTGATGTAAGCATACATCGTTATACATTAATAAATAGTGTGTCATTTTGAAACAGTTTCGATAAAAAGCTAATGTGTAACGTGTATCTAAGCCTGAAATGAAAGCCCAGATTTACTTATTTATTATGTTTACTCACATTGCTTTAATTGTATGTGTTCATAATAGTGATGTGACCATTAATATAGTGTCTAACTAGAACAGACACTATCTGTAAGACGATATTAAAATCGCCAATATCAACTGGCACGCTTATGATTCCACACAATCTCCATATCAGCTGAGATTGACACGCACGCTGAGGTGGGGAGGGGTGTGTAAATTTCAATGGTTTTGATTGGTTAGAGGAAGTGTTTAAAGCAGTAGGCATTTTAGAATATGTATAACAGCCTGATGAAACGGCTCTGTGTAGCCGAGAAACGCGTTGCTTTTATGCATTGTTTTTAAACTTTTTAATAAATTTGTTTAAGTAACTTTGCTGGAGTTTGCTCCTTCCTCTATCCAGTTCGTTATCCAGTTTGTTGGCGTGTGTTAACTAAACTCTCGGTAATCGGGAGAGCTTCACACGTGATATCCCTATCTCCTATCCTCTTGCCAGTGTTTGGAATCGGCATACGAAGAGAGAGGTGTGGCAGCATCCAGTGCTCCTGACTGGCCACACGGAATTTGGTCCGGCCTGACGATTGGTTGTTGCCTTTTGGAGTCTCCCGGGCGACGCTGAGGTCCCGGTCTGCTTGGTTTGGCACGTCTAAGTGCCGCCCTACTTGTGAGTACCCTTTTTTCTCATACTTACCTGTCAGGGTCTTAAACGTTATCACCCTATTGGCGCCTTCCTGTTTTCCCACTACAGATCATGTCGGATTAGCACACTTGAGAATATTGGATCGAGTTGGCGCACGAGTAGGGTGTTATTTATTTTCCCCTTTTTTCGCTCTATTGACTTATATGAGGGAATAGGTTATTGTGTGCGCGATATTCTAAGTTCGGCTTTTTGCGTGTTTCGGGTTAGCGCAAGAGCGATAACTTTTTACTTTCAACTCATAATACAAGCGCAACCTGATGCACGTAAAAAGTTTACTTCACAATTAGCGATCTAGCAAAAGCGCTAAATAGCGCTCCACTCATAGGGGCCCATTTATCAAGCTCCGAACGGAGCTTGTGGGCCCGTGTTTCTGGCGAGTCTTCAGACTCACCAGAAACAGCAGTTATGAAGCTGTTAAAGACCTGCTGTTAAAGCTGCTAAAGACCGCTGCTCCATAACCCTGTCCGCCTGCTCTGATGAGGCGGACAGGAATCACCGGAAATCAACCCGATCGAGTACGATCGTGTTGATTGACACCCCCCTGATGCCCATTGGCCGCGAGTCTGCAGGGGGCGGCGTTTCTCCAGCAGCTCTTGTGAGCTGCTGGTGCAATGCTGAATACGGAGAGCGTATTGCTCTCCGCATTCAGCGAGATCTTGCGGACCTGATCCGCACTGTCGGATCAGGTCCACAAGACCTTTGATAAATAGGCCCCATAGTCTGGCCCTTAAATGTTTTCTGCTAAACAAATTGTAAATGTAAAGAGAAATAATATTTTTATAAACCAACCTCATCTTATGTAAGTAATTCCATCCCTATATAACACTTGCTAAAAAACCCATTAAGAATTATTTAGATATTTGTAATGTTCTCCCCTGGAGATGTTGGTAAATGTCCAGCACTGAGTGATTTTGAGCTTGCAAATTCCTCAGTGACCTATGCTATTCCTAAAAGCCTGGGTATTAGTGTAACAGCAGGGATTTTTGTAATTTAACTTCTGTAATGTTTAAATCAATCTTTTTATTACTGCATCATTGAATGAGACTTTAAGTTCCGGGACACATTAAATGCAATTAAATCTACATATTTATTAATTCATATAACTTTTTTTTTTATAAAATTCCTTAGCATTTTGCTACAATATATTTTGCAAGATATTTTTTAAGATATATATATATATTTATTTTCATTGCATGTATTTTTTATTTTATTTAGTTTTTACAGTAAATTACCAGAATAAACCTCTTAGCCTTTGCTTGACTGAACGTCTTCAAAAGGTGATTACCGATGTAGCAATCAGCTCCAATATGGCCATATTCTTCCTATTCAATCGTACTCTAAGATCCCTCAGTGATGAGGTCATGCTCTTCCATTAAAAATGAGGAAAAACTCCAAGACATTATAGAGATACAAGATGCCACAGCTAAGGGCATGGCTCCAAATCAATAGGTTACTTAAACTGTTAACATGCCTGCAAGACAAGCTTAGGTGCCAACATATTTTCTGTCTTATTAATAGTCAGGCAACATGACCACTAAAACACTGAACTCTGTAAGAAATGATATTGTTTTATTGTTTGCTATACCAGGTTCTGCACCATCGCTGTCATCACCTCTACATTTTTATTTGCAGACATTTTTAATATAATAAACTTGCAGTCCTGAGGCTATAGAGATTGTCCATATGGGGTCACTCCTCATGCTTTGCTGTGGTTCTGAAACATCATCAGAAAACAATTCACTGCTTGAAAGTACAAACTGTTTTGTATGTCATAAGGGTAGACATCTCTTTATACTTGGGGAGTGTTAATACGAAGCGATAGGTCTGTCGCAAAAAGCAATAATGAAAAAACTAAATCCAAAATGTAACTTAAAAGTAAAATGTATAAAAGTCTTTATATTAACTGTGTAACTGCATTATTTCTTGTGCTTGTAGTAATTTTATCCTATCAGATCTTGCAACCATCCCAGGTCCTGTAGGATGGTCAGGGGTTGGGAGATCTGGTCGGCTTCCCACTCGCAGCTTCTTGGACTTTTCTGCCCAGGACACTTCCTCTCTTACCCACGATACACCTCTGCTCCGACCTTGACACTGTCATGATCCCATTCTTCCCACAGTGGCCCTGCCTACAAGTTCCCTAAACTCAAACTTCTTCATAAGCCTCCAGAAAATGTTGGAAATTATGATTTATTGACATAATTTTTTTGCATGTTGTATAAATAAAGGGACATAAAACTCAAAGATGAATTGATTTGAGTGGTTATGGCAAAGAAAAAATATAATATAATTTTATTATATGTTATACCTGATTTATCTGTAATTTAACTCTGAGCATTCTTGTTTTCTACTACCCTGCTCTCCCCACATAGCTTGGGATGGATCCTGCCCTGCAACATTCTATACAGTGATCAGTTGATCAGTGCAGGAGCTCATGTATATCTAGACATATTAAGACAAAGGAGATACAAAAAGCATGCTCAATCTTTTCAAGCAGTGTATGCCCAAAGTCCAAACAATATAACATATTCAAATGTTTTTAAAATATCAATTTAGTATACAGATTTTTTTACAACAGAGTTATTAATTATTGAAATTTATTTTTCATAGATATAAAATTAGTTTAGTATAGTGTTGCCAGAAATGTTAACGTTGTAGAATGAAAAGCCAGCATACAGATGATTGTAACAGGTCTACAGTACACAGAAATAGTGCATAATGACTAATTATATATTACATGAAACAGCAATGTTGCTTCTATCCTAAAATATCTGGTGCTTAAGCCCAGTAAAAAACATTGCCATGAATATAATTATACTACTTAAGTGCTCACCCAGACAAACTTGTTTCTGCTTATATACTTAATTATACAAAAGTATGCACCAGAGCTCCTGATCATGTGGGACATTCTAGAATTGGAAGCTAAATTTCACTAATCCTCCTTTCTCTATGCATGTCCCAATATTTTACTAAGAAACCTTGCACCACCCAGCTAACACTCATGTATGCCCATTATTTTGCCCAAATTACTTATTCCTGACCATGACAGTCCACACCCGAATCTTTGGTCTCATCCCTTCTCCCATAGTGAGCTTTTATTTATATAATAAAGTTAGAAGATATGACCCACCTATCTTTCTTAACATACCTTTGCCCACAAAGCAACTTCTGCCAGCACAGCAGAAGGAAGAAAACCTCAGTGCAGGCTGAAATGCTGATGACACCTGGGGCATTTCAGCTCCACACCCTGGACTTAAACCCCCATAGACCTCCAAATAATTGTTGCTTCCATTTTCATAAACTAATAATACAATTATTATTATTATTATTATTATTATTAATAATAATAATAATAATATGAACTAACTTGGACTTTCTAAAAATATTTTGTTTAAGAGTATCCAAAACTGATACAGTGATTACCTTACCTTTTATGTAGCATGACACATACATTTATATTTGCTCATTTCTCTGATAGTGTTAGTATACAATTAATTCAGTGCTTCTTTTTTTATTGTTTCTAATTTGCTTGGGAGCGTGGGGAACACTTTGAGCTCTGAGCAAGTGAATCAGCATCACTTCTCTATTTTTAGCTTAATCTTTCCAATTTCAAGCAAGCAAGGGTTTACCAGCTAGGAAAAGCTTTTAAGATATAAATGAGAATGGCAAGGAATTAGAGCCCTAGATAAATTAGTCTAGAGTTTGTAGAGAAGGGTAAGGAAACTGGGGTGATTGCTTAAGATTTTTAAGAAATATGTCTTTGCAGGATCAAGTGCAAGAGATATAAGGAAAATGCAGAAAATGGCACAGTACAAATCACTGGAGCAAGAGATGACAATCTTTTAAACATATAATGGACAATTTTTGTATAAATTTACTATGAATACTGCTTCCACATAGACAAGACAGGTGCACACGCCTAAGACTACATCAGTATGCCCTTATAGAAATGGGTCACGTTTCAGCCAAGGAGATTAAGATTAGGGGGTCGATTTATGAAGCAGCAGATGCTGCTTCCGACCCACTCTGCTTCAGTTCCGTCTAAAGCGGAAGTTAAGAAGCAGCGGTGCTAAAACCGCTGCTTCTTAACTCGTCCTCCACCTCTGAGGAGGCGAACAGCAATCAGCCCGATCGAATACAATTGGGTTGATTGACACCAGCTGCTAGCGGCCAATTGGCTGCAAATATGTAGGGGGTGGTATTGCACCAGCGTATGCTGTCAGCATTTATCGATGTGAGGTGGACATGATTCGTTATAGTGGATCATGTCTGTCCACACCATGAAAAATTTACCCCAAAGAGAAAAATTTGATAAATGAAGTAAATTTTTACTTTTTTTTTTTATTTATTTTATTTTGAAATCATTCAAGTTTAAGTTTCCCTTCCATGCCCCTTTATTTGTGCTTGTTAAGAGTCTCTACCAGTCTTTAAATAGACAAGCTAGTCATTGGAATTAAAGGGACATAATACTTATATGCTAAATCACTTGAAACTGATGCAGTATAACTGTAAAAAGCTGACAAGAAAATATCACCTGAGCATCTTTATGTAAAAAAGGAAGATATTTTACCTCACAATTTCCTTAGCTCAGCAGAGTAAGTTCTGTGTAAAATGTTATACTCAGCTGCTCCCAGCTGCAGGTAAAAAATAAATAAATGAAGAAATGAACAGCAGTCAATCAGCATAAGCAATGCTGAGGTCATGAACTCTTTTACTGTGATCTCATGAGATTTGACTTAACTCTCATGAGATTTCATTGTAAACTTCCTTACACTGAATAGGGAAATAACATGAGAGTGCACGAGGCTCAATCCTTCGGCTGTCCCGGGACAGACCTACTGATATGCTGCTTAGAAGTCCTTTACAATTGGATTTGGCTACTGAGGAACTTTTGAGGTAAAATATCTTTATTTTTTGCAAAGAGATGTTTTCAGGTGATATTTTTGAGTCAGCTTTATACAGCAATGCTGCATCACTTTCAAGTGTTTAAACATTTGGGTATTATAGCCCTTTAATGAGAGAGTCTTTTGGTGATGCTTTTCTTTCTCATTGCTTCACTGTTAGTATGAGAAACTCATAAAACGTATAGGGTTTCAGCTGTGTAGCATATCAGAGTGTAGGAAATATATACCAGAATAGTCAGTGATCTAAGTCACACGGATCTCTGTCCATTAGCTTGTTGTACCCACAGGATCAGCACACCCTTGTGAGCATAGGGCTTCCCAGGGCACTAATAAAAAGCTTGGTATATAAATCTAAATTTTCTAATTCTATAATAGGTTTAGTAAGTTTTTAATGTAAGTGTATTGCATAATTTTAATAGATACAAGTTTGTTTTTTTCATTTAGTATATGTATGATATAACATACATATGATATAGTTTAATAAACAAATACAATGTGCAATACACACATATCTTCCAACATGTTAATTTATATACCTATATCGTGAGTCTTTTTGATCATGGATAGGGACTGGATAGTGCATGGGTGTGATCAGGGGACTTTATGGGTGTGGCTTAGAATTTTAGGGTAGGGTTTAGGTCGTTACTAATTAAACTAACATCTAAACAGGGAATGCAGAACAGAGAGGAGCGCTTCTACATAGTTAACAGTTATCAAGTGTGCAGGGTCACTGCTGGGAGAATGGATCATCTTCACCATATTCCTACATTTGAATCACCCTTCTCCCTCCTTTACCCTCTCCCTGCTCTGCATAGAGCATACCTTCCACCATTTTCTGTAGGCTACTCAGGACTTAGAGGTGAAGGGGACTTATGGGCAGAGGTAATTTTGTTATGGTCAGTGGCATCTCCAGAAATTACTTATTAGAGGTTCACTTACTGCAGGACAACCTGTGTTTTGTGGGCCAGGCTACAATAGGAGGGTCAGGGGCAGCAGGTGGGGTTGGGTTGTGTCGCGGGGGACTGGTCATGCTGTGGGCAGATGGAGCTGGGGGATCTGTGCCGAGTGGAGATGGGAAAGTGATGCCTGATTGCAGTTGAGGGGGCTCATGGGGGCATTAATTATGAAGGGGCTAATGACCCCCTGGCAATGCCACTGGTCATGATCAGAATTGGATGAAGCTCCCAACCTGTGACAATCCCAAAATATGTGGGATGGGCATGGCCAGGAAAGATGAATATACTACACTACACACTGTGAATATGCCTTGCAATTTCAGTTCAGCTTGCAGCTCTGATAGATCTGAAATAGATATTATAAATATTTTAAGTAACCTAAAATACAATTTAAAATAATCTGCACTTTTGTTTTGAAATTAATATTCCTGCCCTAAATTTAACCAGAATTTTATTGTCAGGCTTGGTGACCTGTGTTTGTCTCCACCAATAAAACTGGGTTCATCTGGATAGCCAGTGAGCGTTAATAATAAGCATACCAACATGCTTTGTTTTGCAGTTTTTATCATCTAAGCTGAAGTCAATTAGTGACACATATTTGGCAGTGTCAGGCATGTGAACTCTGCAGTGCACACTTTCATTTACCAAACTTAGGCCTAGATTTAGAGTTTGGCGGTAGCCGTGAAAACCAGCGTTAGAGGCTCCTAACGCTGGTTTTAGGCTACCTCCGGTATTTGGAGTCACTCAAAAAAGGGTCTAACGCTCACTTTTCAGCCGCGACTTTTCCATACCGCAGATCCCCTTACGTCAATTGCGTATCCTATCTTTTCAATAGGATTTTTCTAACTCCGGTATTTAGAGTCGTGTCTGAAGTGAGCGTTAGAATTCTAACGACAAAACTCCACCCGCCGAAAAAATTAAGAGTTAAGAGCTTTCTGGGCTAACGCCGGTTCATAAAGCTCTTAACTATTGTACTCTAAAGTACACTAACACCCCTAAACTACCTATGTACCCCTAAACCGAGGCCCCCCCACATCGCCGCCACTCGATTAAATTTTTTTAACCCCTAATCTGCCGACCGCCACCTACGTTATCCTTATGTACCCCTAATCTGCTGCCCCTAACACCGCCGACCCCTATATTATATTTATTAACCCCTAACCTGCTCCCCACAACGTCGCAGCCAGCTACCTACAATAATTAACCCCTAATCTGCCGACCGCAAAGCGCCGCTACTTAAGTTATCCTTATGTACCCCTAATCTGCTGCCCCTAACACCGCCGACCCCTATATTATATTTATTAACCCCTAATCTGCCCCCCGTCAACGTCGCCTCCACCTGCCTACACTTATTAACCCCTAATCTGCCAAGCGGACCGCACCGCTACTATAATAAAGTTATTAACCCCTAATCCGCCTCACTAACCCTATAATAAATAGTATTAACCCCTAATCTGCCCTCCCTAACATCGCCGACACCTAACTTCAATTATTAACCCCTAATCTGCCGACCGGAGCTCACCGCTATTCTAATAAATGTATTAACCCCTAAAGCTAACCCTAACACTAACACCCCCCTAACTTAAATATAATTTAAATCTAACGAAATTAATTAACTCCTATTTAAAGCTAAATACTTACCTGTAAAATAAATCCTAATATAGCTACGATATAAATTATAATTATATTATAGCTATTTTAGAAATAATATTTATTTTACAGGTAACTTTGTATTTATTTTAACCAGGTACAATAGCTATTAAATAGTTAAGAACTATTTAATAGCTAAAATAGTTAAAATAATTACAAACTTACCCGTAAAATAAATCCTAACCTAAGTTACAATTAAACCTAACACTATACTATCATTAAATTAATTAAATAAAATACCTACAATTACCTACAATTAAACCTAACACTACACTATCAATACATTAATTAAATACAATACCTACAAATAACTACAATTAAATAAACTAACTAAAGTACAAAAAATAAAAAAGGAACTAAGTTACAAAAAATATAAAAATATTTACAAACATAAGAAAAATATTACAACAATTTTAAACTAATTACACCTACTCTAAGCCCCCTAATAAAATAACAAAGACCCCCAAAATAAAAAATGCCCTACCCTATTCTAAATTACAAAAGTTCAAAGCTCTTTTACCTTACCAGCCCTGAACAGGGCCCTTTGCGGGGCATGCCCCAAGAAGTTCAGCTCTTTTGCCTGTAAAAAAAAACACATACAATACCCCCCCCAACATTACAACCCACCACCCACATACCCCTAATCTAACCCAAACCCCCCTTAAATAAACCTAACACTAAGCCCCTGAAGATCATCCTACCTTGTCTTCACCTCACCGGGTATCACCGATCGGTCCTGGCTCCAAAATCTTCATCCAACCCAAGCGGGGGCTGGCGATCCATCATCCGGTGGCTGAAGAGGTCCAGAAGAGGCTCCAAAGTCTTCATCCTATCCGGGAAGAAGAGTAGATCCGGACCGGCAACCATCATCTTCCAAGCGGCATCTTCTATCTTCATCCGATGAGGACCGGCTCCATCCTGAAGACCTCCACCGCAGACCCATCTTCGTCCGGCGACGTCCAACTGAAGAATGACGGTTCCTTTAAGGGACGTCATCCAAGATGGCGTCCATCGAATTCCGATTGGCTGATAGGATTCTATCAGCCAATCGGAATTAAGGTAGGAATATTCTGATTGGCTGATAGAATCCTATCAGCCAATCGGAATTCGAGGGACGCCATCTTGGATGACGTCCCTTAAAGGAACCGTCATTCTTCAGTTGGACGTCGCCGGATGAAGATGGGTCCGCGGTGGAGGTCTTCAGGATGGAGCCGGTCCTCATCGGATGAAGATAGAAGATGCCGCTTGGAAGATGATGGTTGCCGGTCCGGATCTACTCTTCTTCCCAGATAGGATGAAGACTTTGGAGCCTCTTCTGGACCTCTTCAGCCACCGGATGATGGATCGTCAGCCCCCGCTTGGGTTGGATGAAGATTTTGGAGCCAGGACCGATCGGTGATACCTGGTGAGGTGAAGACAAGGTAGGAAGATCTTCAGGGGCTTAGTGTTAGGTTTATTTAAGGGGGGTTTGGGTTAGATTATGGGTATGTGGGTGGTGGGTTGTAATGTTGGGGGGGGTATTGTATGTGTTTTTTTTACAGGCAAAAGAGCTGAACTTCTTGGGGCATGCCCCGCAAAGGGCCCTGTTCAGGGCTGGTAAGGTAAAAGAGCTTTGAACTTTAGTAATTTAGAATAGGGTAGGGCATTTTTTATTTTGGGGGTCTTTGTTATTTTATTAGGGGGCTTAGAGTAGGTGTAATTAGTTTAAAATGGTTGTAATATTTTTCTTATGTTTGTAAATATTTTTTTATTTTTTGTAACTTAGTTCTTTTTTATTTTTTGTACTTTAGTTAGTTTATTTCATTATAGTTATTTGTAGGTATTGTATTTAATTACTGTATTGATAGTGTAGTGTTTGGTTTAATTGTAGGTAATTGTAGGTATTTTATTTAATTAACTTAATGATAGTATAGTGTTAGGTTTAATTGTAACTTAGGTTAGGATTTATTTTACAGGTAAGTTTGTAATTATTTTAACTATTTTAGCTATTAAATAGTTCTTAACTATTTAATAGCTATTGTACCTGGTTAAAATAAATACAAAGTTACCTGTAAAATAAATATTAATCCTAAAATAGCTATAATATAATTATAATTTATATTGTAGCTATATTAGGATTTATTTTACAGGTAAGTATTTAGCTTTAAATAGGAATAATTTATTTAATAAGAGTTAATTAATTTCGTTAGATTTAAATTATATTTAAGTTAGGGGGGTGTTAGTGTTAGGGTTAGACTTAGCTTTAGGGGTTAATACATTTATTAGAATAGCGGTGAGCTCCGGTCGGCAGATTAGGGGTTAACAATTGAAGTTAGGTGTCGGTGATGTTAGGGAGGGCAGATTAGGGGTTAATACTATTTATTATAGGGTTAGTGAGGCGGATTAGGGGTTAATAACTTTATTATGATAGCGGTGCGGTCCGCTCGGCAGATTAGGGGTTAATAAGTGTAGGCAGGTGGAGGCGACGTTGTGGGGGCAGATTAGGGGTTAATAAATATAATATAGGGGTCGGCGGTGTTAGGGGCAGCAGATTAGGGGTACATAAGGATAATGTAAGTAGCGGCGGTTTATGGAGCGGCAGATTAGGGGTTAAAAATAATATGCAGGGGTCAGCGATAGCGGGGGCGGCAGATTAGGGGTTAATAAGTGTAAGGCTAGGGGTGTTTAGACTCGGGGTACATGTTAGAGTGTTAGGTGCAGACGTAGGAAGTGTTTCCCCATAGCAAACAATGGGGCTGCGTTAGGAGCTGAACGCGGCTTTTTTGCAGGTGTTAGGGTTTTTTCAGCTCAAACAGCCCCATTGTTTCCTATGGGGGAATCGTGCACAAGCACGTTTTTGAGGCTGGCCGCGTCCGTAAGCAACTCTGGTATCGAGAGTTGAAGCTGCGTTAAATATGCTCTACGCTCATTTTTTGGAGCCTAACGCAGCCTTTATGTGGACTCTCAATACCAGAGTTATTTTTATGGTGCGGCTAGAAAAAAGCCGGCGTTAGCTACGCGGGTCCTTACCGACAAAACTCTAAATCTAGCCGATAGAAAATCTACAAAGTTCAGGCTTAAATGACAGCAAAATGAGGCAAAATAAATAACTGTACATGCAAAATAAATAAATAAATGAAAGTATTTTGCAAAGTTGTTTTGTCTAATTGTGTAATCAAAACATTTTGTTGTACAGCCTCGTGTTTACTTTCCCTTTAATTTTTTCCCAAAACTTTGGAAGACATTTCCAGGTAGAGCTAAAACACTGAATACCAAGTGTGACATGATTTGCATCCCAAGACATGTAAACTATTATCAACACTAGAAGAAGATAGAATATTAAAAACCATAAACTAGATTGTGAACTGCATTTACAAATGCTAGAACAAAACTCCTTGAAGCCAGATGATAAAGTGGGTACTGGTCTGGTGCAAGTAAAATCATTGAATGATAAAGGAAGGTAATTACTAAGGTAAAGGAGAGCCAAGATAACAGATCTCTTCTCTGAATGACAGCGAGCAATGATATATTTATTAAAGAGAATCGCTATCTAAAGCTACGCACCAAAGTGTTGGCTGCACATACAGCCATTTACTGTATGATTTAATCACAGGAGCTATAGCAATATATCTTGCACATATTTCTGCAATGTTGTAGCTTGACTTTGCAATATCCTTAGGGTGTTTGTTTAAGGTTTTGTACATTATTGCCAAAATGTTATCCTAATAATAGCTGAAAAATTCTGTACTGTATTCTTAATTCCACCAGGTATATGTTAAGATGTGATTCTTGTTTATAGGTGATTTTATTTGGAAACAAAGCAATTAAGCAATTAAGATTAGTATGGCAGCTTCCAACCAGAATAAAAATTAAAAGATCAATATACATATTTCATTTTTTTTTTTATCTATTAAAGGGGCATTACATTCAACATGTATTTCCATGTAAATTTGTAGCCAGGACAGACAGCCTGTTATCACATGCTTTTTTAATTAGCCTTTCAGAACAAGAGACTGCTAGTTCATGTGGGTAATATAGATAACATTGTGCTCACGCCTGTGGGTTGTGAATGACACTATAATCTATCAATCTATCAATCTATAATAAATAAATAGCCATGTGATCAGGGGGCTGTCAAAAGATGCTTAGATAAAAGGTAATCACAAAGGTTAAAAGTATATTATATAATCATGTTGGCTGTGCAAAACAATACAAATATTGTACTTAACTGTCCCTTTAACTCTGAACAGAAGCAGTAGAGCAGATCCTGCAGGATTTGGTAACTGAAACATGGAAAATGCTACATAGTGATTGCTTGATCAGAACAGGAGTTCATTTATATTTGTTCCTGAATGTTTATAGCAAAGGGTATAAACATATGCAAGAGGCTTTCAAGGGGTGTGTCCCCTAACTACATATGCACACTACTCAAATACTAAATCACTTAATGTGATGCAGCATGTTAGCTGACTAGAAAATAGCACATGAACATTTCTAGGTAAAAAAGGAAAATATTTTACTTCACAATTTCCTCAGCAGCCACATCCCACTCTGAAGGGACTTAACAGACAATCAGGGGCGCGATCAAATATATGGTGCAGGTTTTGGCGCAAGCGTGGAAACCTGCGCCGCCCGTAATTTCACATTGGGGTATTACATATATGGCTCCGGCATTTCCTAATTGGCATAAGTCGGATAAACTAGCGATGTCCAGAAATAAGCGTAAATTCAAATTTCTGGAGTCGCCAGTGACTTACGTCACTTTAGAAACTGCCAGCGTCTAAGAAAAGTAAAGATAATTTTAAATCTCCCGTAACAGTCTAACACGCCTCCCAAAAATAAGCCCGACACGTGTACCCCTATATCCGCAATCCCCCCTCTCACTACTAATAATAAATGTTTTAACCCCTAGACCGACAACCCCCCACAACGCAATATGCCTATTTAAACTATTAACCCCTATATCCGCCATCAAACCCACACTGCAAGTAATAACTAAATTATTAACCCCTAAACCGCCATAGCCCACAAAGTCATTAACCTATTCAAGTATTAACCCTTAAACCGCCATAGCCCACATAGCCTATTAAATGTATTAACCCCTAATCTGCCGCCACCAACGTTGCCGCCACTATAATAAAGTTATTAACCCCTAAACCTAAGTCTAACCCTAACCCTAACACCCCCCTAACTTAAATATTATTTAAATACATCTAAATAAATTTACTATTATTAACTCAATTATTCCTATTTAAAACTAAATACTTACCTATAAAATAAACCCTAAGATAGCTACAATATAATTAATAATTACATTGTATCTATTTTAGGATTTATTTTTATTTTACAAGCAACTTTGTATTTATTTTAACTAGGTAGAATAGTTATTAAATAGTTATTAACTATTTAATAGCTACCTAGTTAAAATAAACACAAATTGACCTGTAAAATAAATCCTAACCTATGTTACAATTACACCTAACACTACACTATCATTAAATAAATTAAATTAATTAACTACAATTACCTAAAATTAAATACAATTAAATAAAATAAACTACAAAAAAAACACTAAATTACAGAAAATAAAAAAAATTACAAGAAGTTTAAACTAATTACACCTAATCTAAGCCCCCTAATAAAAAGCCCCCAAAATAATAAAATTCCCTACCCTATTTTTTTTACCTATAAAAAAAATACAATACCACCCCCCAACATTAAAACCCACCACCCACACTCCCAACCCTACTTTAAAACCCACCAATCCCCCCTTAAAAAACCCTATATATATATATATATATATATATATATATATATATATATATATATATATATATATAAAGAACAGGGTATCATATTGCGCTGTGTATCAGTGCATGAAATTAAACTGCAAAAAATGTCTCTCCTCATGTATTTTTCAAGGCAGCTGTAGCTGTTGAATCCACTACCACCAGTGTATATGGGGGATCTTTGTTGGTGGTTGAGGCAAGAACAGCGCTCATAGAAAGGGAGATAAGTAGAAAGGCAACCAATAGTGTAATTTGTACACAAAAAGGCAATTCTTAAATGAAAAAAACTTGCTCACCTTGTGAGACCTCAATCATGTGAGGTAGGTAATGCTTGCGGAGGGGATGTATATCCTTATCTGTAGTAAAGATGTGTCTTTAATCTCTGCTTCCACTTCTTGAAGTATGGTATAGAATAAATGATGAGATTGTGGCTCTCAGTCTATTTATATATAAAACTTTATATTCACATAAATATATATGTATATATATATATATATATATATATATATTTACAAAAAATAATCATATATATTTATATTTAAAAATAAAAAGAACATTGGAATGTAAAATATTCATAACTGTAGGTCTAACCCGGTGTCGGGTTAGCCCTTGAGTGATAATTATTTAATTTTTTTAAGCGCACTACATTGAAGTCTTTGGGGTTAATGCAGTCATGAGATCCAAAGACCTGAGTTTAGCACACACCGTGTTTTGCTCAAGCGCAAGCAATTTACTTTCAACTTGTAATATGCGCACTAACCCGCCTTCATTGAAAGTTGTAATCTCTCCCATAGTTGTTTGAAAGCTACAAAGCAGTAAGAAAAGGGTCAAATATAATACAAACTTTTTTATGACCATTTAAGTTTGTGTTAATATTGTGTTGATGTTATTTTAAATTAGATAAACTAATCAGAGTATTGTTCAAAAACTCCATACTTCTTTTAAATATTCATCTTTGTCTTCTGTTTCAAGTTTACTTAAAGGGACAGTCAACACCAGATTTTTTGTTGTTTTAAAATATAGATAATCCCTTTATTACCCATTCCCCAGTTTTGCATAACCAACACAGTTATAATTATACATGTTTTACCTATGTAATTACCTTGTATCTAAGCCTCAGCAGACTGCACCCTTATTTCAGTTCTTTTGACAGACTTGCATTTTAGCCCATCATAGCTGTCTCCATGGTAAATTCACGTGCATGAGCTTAATGTTATCTATATGAAACACGTGAACTAATGCCCTCTAGTGGTGAAAAACTATCAAAATGCAAAGTCTAAGAAATTAGGTTTAGCTTTCAACTAAGAATACCAAAAGAACAAAGCAAAATTGGTGATAAAAGTAAATTGGAAAGTTGTTTAAAATTACATGCTCTATTTGAATCATGAACATTTTTTTTTTTTTGGACTTGACTGTCCCTTTAAAGGAACTGCTGTCTTCAACCTTCCAAGTATATTAGTACTTCCTTTATTCAAGATCGCTGTCACATGTATTATGTATTCTTAGTGCACCTGTTAATTGGAAGGTAATAGGTAGTAGTCTGCTTACAGGTATGGGGTGCTGCTTAAAATAATGCATTTGCTTAAAGGGACACTGTACCCAAGAATTTTCTTTCGTGATTCAGATTGAGCATGAAATTTTAAGTAACTTTCTAATTTACTCCTATTATAAAATTTTCTTCAGTCTCTTGGTATCTTTATTTGAAATGCAAGAATGCAAGTTTAGATGCCGGCCCATTTTTGGTGAACAACCTGGGTTGTCCTTGCTGATTGGTGGATAAATTCATCCACCAATAAAAAAGTGCTGTCCAGAGTACTGAAACCAAAAAAAAGCTTAGATGCCTTCTTTTTCAAATAATGATAGCAAGAGAATGAAGAACAATTGATAATAGGAGTAAATTAGAAAGTTGCTTAAAATTGCATGCTCTTTCTGAATTACAAAAGAAAAAATTTGGGTTCAGTGTCCCTTTAAATTTGACTCCCTCTTTATCTACTCCAGCACTCAACCAACCATCTATTTACACTGTCAAAATATGTCTTGTTTATGAGGTATATTGCTACACTCTATAGGTATAAGATAATTAATACATATTTATCTTGTGTCACAGAACAGTGTGTGTGTCAATCCATTAGAACAGTTGTGCAAAGATATTTGCTATGGGTTTTAAAGGCTTGTTAAACAAGTAATGGTATATGGTTTTAAAGGAACAGTATACAGTACTGTACAATTGTTTTTCCCTTAATGTTCTTTTCAATGACTTTCTATACCAACTGCAGAGTGTAAAAATGTATGAGAAATTGCTATACCAACTGCAGAGTATAAAAATGTATGAGAAATTGCATTACTGGGTTTATTTGTATATATGAAATAGCTGGTTTTGTGCTTTTGAAACCACAGCCTATTATAATAGGTTGAGCTTGCAGGTAAAAGCAGATGTCCTTATGTTATCACTTTGTGTACACACACATGCTTCCTTATATTTGTCAAACCAAAGCTCAATACTTAGAGAGAACAATGGAAAATTATAATTATATTAGTTACCTTTTTCTGCTGGCTGTGTTTATATTGCCTTTCATTAGCATGGACTTAAGTATAGAAATTTTCAATATAGGTTGATATACCACAGGCTAAATCAGCTATTTCAAATTATGAAATTAGGGTAAATGAGCTACTTATAAACAATTTAATACATCCAGCAGATACAATGGATCATTGGGAACAAATTAAAGGTGAAACAATTTGGGGGTAAATTGTCCCTTTAAGGGGCTTCCAATTGTGTAAACTCTATGCTTTGGATTGAGAATAATGGACAGTTGTATTTTAATCCATTTTTTCGCATCATTTAACAGCAGTCTTGAAAACCTATTATGGTCTTTATTACATTTCAAGTGCTTTTCTCATATGTCAATAAACAGATTCTAGGTTTAAAAGTTACAAATGTAGCTCAAATTACGCTTGTACAGAACTAAATTGTGATCATCTTCATATTAATTTATTATTACAATTTAGTGTTAGACGCAAAATGATAAAGACACATTATAAATTAAAGGGATAGGAAAGTCAAAATTAAACCTGCATGATTCAGAAAGAGCATGCTATTTTAAGACCCTTTTAAATTTACTTCTATTTTCAAATGGGCTTAGTTCTCTTGGTATCCCTTGTTGGAAAAGAATACGCACACATCCTACACTAGTGGGAGCTAGCTGCTGATTGGTGCCTGCACACATTTGTCTCTTGTGATTGGCCAACTAGATGTGTTCAGCTAGCTATCAGTAGTGTAATGTTGTTCCTTCAGCAAAGGATAGCAAGAGAATGAAGTGAATTTGATAAGAGAAGTAAATTGGAAAGTTGAATAAAATGTTATGTTCTGAATCACTGAATTTTGGGCTTTCCTGTCCCTTTAATATGCATTTAAACATGCATTTAAAGGGACATGAAACCCAAAACTTTTCTTTCATGATTCAGATAGATAATACAATTTTAAACAACTTTCCAATGTGCTTCTATTATCTAATTTGCTTCCTTCTCGTGTTATCATTTGCTGAAAGGTTTATCTAGGAAAGCTCAGGAGCAGCAAAGAACCTAGGTTCTAGATGCTGATTGGTGGATGCGTATATATACTGATTGTCATTGGCTCACCTATGTGTTCAGTTAGAAACCAGTAGGTCATTGCTGCTCAACAAATGATACCAAGAAAATGAAACAGATTATATAATAGAAGTAAATTAGAAAGTTGTTTCAAATTGTATTCTCTATCTGAATCATGAAATATTTTTTTGGGGTTTCATGTCCCTTTAAACTATATTAAAAGAAATAAAAAATAACCACCATGTTTTACTTTTGCCATTGACTGTATATCTTTTGCTTCCGCATAGAGTAGCCGAAATCCCCATGAAATAGCTGACAAAAATCTGGTGTGAGTAAAAATTAGATAATTGGACAATTAAGAGATAGAATACATTTTGATAATATAATTGACCAATATAAAACAAACTAAAGCAGGAATTATATTAAATTTGCTTTTTCTAAAAACATTAATATCTTAATATAAAGGTGCAATTAATAATATAAAAATAAGGATATTTAAGCATTTAGCACCAGTTTAAAAACAACTTTTAGATGTGTGGGTGCAAATTCCTAACTACATCTCATGTTGCTAAAGACCAGCATAGGTCATTTAAAATATATTCAGAAACATTAAATAACAGCTGCTGTTGTCAAAACAGGTTTTAACATACATATTTTCTGACACTTTTTATAATTCTATAAATAACACATTTTATCTGTTATAGCAACGTTATTTTAATTAAAAATGCTAGGAGACAGTTATGCAAGTATTCTTTTAATTTGACTTTTAAAATAATCACACATGTTCATGAACTACCAGAGTCGTAACTAGAAACCACAGGGCCCAGGTGCAAGAATCTAAGAAGGCCCCCACCCCCACCAAAAAAAGGTGAATTTGATACATATCTTTTTTTTTTTTTACATTTAACACAGAAAAAAAATGTGAATCAGATTACATGTCTGCAAAAGGAGGTACCCTGTGCCCACAGTCTGTGAGATGGTCTGACCCCCTATTACTGTATAGATACTGTAAACACAGCTAAATACTGTATACACTGTTTAGCCCACCAGTACTGTATATAGTGAGTTAGTGACACAGTCTGTAATCTGCCGGTGAGATGGCTGGCCTGCCCCTACCTGCCCCAGTACTTTATAAAGTCACCACAGTAGCCAGTGACATGGTCTAGCCCGTCCTGTACTGTATATTAGGGTTGCCACCCGTCCCTTAAAATACAGAATGCTGCAGGGTGTGCAGGGAGGAATATGAATAGTGCTGTCCAGACACACAATACATGTTCCTCCTTGCACACTCTGCAGCATGTGTAACTCATAAGTCTCCAGGAAAACATGGCTGAGGTGGCAATCCTAACTGTATATAGTAGTACTGTATAGTGACACTGCTTACCCCCTGCCTCCCCATGCTGTAGTAACAAGGTCTGTAATTTGCTGGTTCCACAAACATACACACACACACACATACACATACATGCATAAATACACACACAGTCACATACATACATACACACATACAGTACATAAACAGCAATGGGTAAAACAGAACACTAACCCCAGTAGTCAGATGTATCAAATGATATCAGTGTAGGCAGTGGCAGGTCAACATTTTTTTATTAGGGGGGATTTAAAAAAAAAAAATTTAAGCTAGGCCCCCACCCTCAGGGGCCCAGTCGCAGTTGCGACCTCTGCAACCCATGTAGTTTTGCCCCAGTGCACAACAAAATCAGTATAAATCAAGCATATAACATTTTCTTGTAGTTATTTTATAATGCAATACTATTTAACATTTATATAATTGCAACTATTAATTTTAGATTTATTTGCCACATTTCAATTCAGCACAAATTGGGCAACAAAAACATTTTAGATACTTATGCAAATAAGCTAGTACTATATATTGTATAGTAAAGTAAATTATTTTTAACTAAAATATATAACACACATTTATAATATAAAAATATATATAATAAAGGATAAACATAAACTCATCTTATTTTTTAATACTTGTTTGCATTTGGATGTATAAATTTTATGTTAGAAGAAAAAAAGAAAAAAAGAAGAAAAAAAAAATATTATGTTAGAAGAAATGTTATATTTTATTTTTACGCCAAATATTTTAATACTGAATCATGTATTTAGTTAATTGAATTAATCTTTCCATTTATATTTTTACCACAACCTACAAAAATTAAATCATTTTAAAATATATTACAATTATCCAGCTTTTATGCAGTGAGAAATCTCTTTTATGTTATTCTACACAGCCTATTTTGTTTAATTATTGCATTTATTTAGCTCATCAAAGCTACAAATGTTGATGTTTTGTATAAATTAAAGGAATAGTCTAGTCAAAATTAAACTTGAATGATTCAGATAGAGTAGCAATTTTAAGTAGACATGTGCGTTTTGATTCGTTCCGAATCGAAATTCGGCCAAATTTGTTGAATTCGGAGATTCAGATAGATTTGAATCTCCGAATTACGGTAGTACCGAATCTACCGAATAAATCCGAATTAGTTTGGATTTATTCGTCACATTCGGATGGCCATGGATTACACTAGTATTGTACAGTATATTAGGTTATATCACTCTGCTATGGGTTACACCTAATATACAGTACATAATACTAGTCTAATACACAGCACATCCCACCTAACACATACCAAAATTTCAAATTTCCGAATCGAACCGAATCCAGCCGAATTTATTCGAATTCGAATGAATCCGAAACGAATTTGAAACGAATTCATTCGAATTTTTCCGAATTTGAATCGATCCGAACCGAAATTCGAAAACATCCGAATCGATCCGAACATAACCGAAACCAATTTTTTGGCCTTGCACAAGTCTAATTTTAAGAAAGTTTCTAATTTACTCCTATTATCAATTTTTATTTGTTCCCTTGGTATCTTTATTTGAAAAAGCAAGAATGTAAGCATAGGAGATGGCCTATTTTTAGTTCATCACCTGGGTAACACTTTCTTATTGGTGTCTAAATGTAGCCACCAATCAGCAAGTGCTACCCAGGTGCTGAACCAAAAATGGGCCGAATCCTAAGCTTACATTCAAATAAAGATACCAAGAGAATGAAGAAAAATTGATAATAGGAGTAAATTAGAAAGTTGCTTAAAATTGCCTGCTCTATTTGAATCATGAAAGTTTAATTTTAACTAGACTATCCCTTTAATGGCTAAATTAGAAGTGGAGCGCTAATTTATCTTGTGCCCGTAAAAGGCAAATTTGCCTATTTACGGGCGCACAATAAACAACTGGACATTACAAGTGGCTGGATAATGCTACAGTGAACTCAAGGTAGCAATTAGTGCTCCGAAAATTAACCAGGGATTAAATTTCTGGTTAATTTTCTAAATGTCCTCCAATTGCCCCCCCATGTAAGTGTGGTGGTTTTTTAAAACATTTTTTTTTTTTAACTGCAAGAAGCAGTTTTAAGGGCTGTTAAAAAAAAGGGGGTGTTAAAAAAAAAGGGGCACTGAAAAGTACCTTTCACATTGCGGTCTATTGGGACTGTGTTCATATAAACACAAATATATATTCATATACATATATATTTCAATTTTGATTCCCTTTGCTGCACTAGGTTCTCTGCAATGTCTCACGGCATAAGAACAAGGCTTCCATGGGTGCCTATGAAAGCACACTCTCTCATTTGTGTGTATTGGTATTACTGAGTCGACCGCAAATATTGCGCTCGCCTAAGCGATGTTTTGCGCAACTCGTAATCTGGCCCTAAATTGTATTAAAATAGTCAAAAAATGACAGCCTATTCATTTGAACAGGGAGCAATTGCATAACTACATAAAATAAATGAGTACCCCTCAATTATGACACAGGATAAAGGCATTCCATCCAAAATGAAACACACTAGTTCTCTCTTGAGTGTATTTTTATTTTTATTTAGTAAAAGTTCTCAGATAACTGTCCTTTAACAAATATTGGGTAAAATATCCATACAAGTCGAAATAGCAAAGCAGATAAAGAGAAATGATTGTATAGACGCATCAACAATGGCTGTTGTCTCAAAAGATATCTTTTCCACCATTCATCAAGTTGGACTACCAGTGTGCAGAATTAGATAAAGACACTCACTGCTTTCAGAAGATTCTATAGTATTCACATTTATTCCCAGAGTAGTTTAAATGGCATTGCTCAGTTTGATTTGAAATTATCTGTATGTCTTAGTTTTCTTGTTCTTGTTATTTTCTCTAAGAAATAATAGTGTAGCTTCCTATTACTTTAATTGCAGAACAAATCATGAATACATTGTATGTTTATTAACAAGTTGGAAGAAATTATCTCAGTTGGGGGTGTAATATGATGTATTGTCATTTTCTATGTTCTCCAGTAGAGTATTGATATATTCTATAATAAACTGTGTAAGAAATAAGTCTATTTAAAAATACATTTTTTTTTCTTCTTTTCTCAAAGCCACAAAAAGAATAAAAAAATCTTATGACTCTGTTTCCAAATGTAATTTAGAGGTTTAGGTTATATTACATAGGGATGTTTTTTCACATGTAAAATACTCAATAGCTTATGTACAGATGTAATGAAGAGTACATTTGAAAAATTGGACAAATCATGCCTGAGTTTTTGCTTTTAAAGCTGTGCACAACTGCACTTACAGTGAATCAACTAATAAGCTGATTTAAAGGGACATGAAACTAAATTTTTTTCTTTTGTGATTTAGAAAGAGCTATTATCTAATTTGCTTTACTCTCTTGCTATCCTTTGTTGAAAAGCAAACCAGTAGCTGCTGATTGGAGGCTGCAGATAGAGGCCTTGTATGATTGGATCACCCATGTGCATTGCTATTTCTTTAACAAAGGATACATAAAGAATGAAGCAAATTAGATAATATAAGTCAATTGGAATGTTGTTTAAAATTGTATTCTCTATCGGAATCATGAAAGAAATATTTTGAGTTTCATGTCCCTTTAAATAGAGCATTTTAAATTAAAGTGCATGCGTTAAATCAAAACACAAAAATAATGATTATATTAAAATGTAAAAATATTACTTTTTAAACAAATTAAAGTAGCTATTCTAAATATTTAAAATTCAAATTGATCATTTATAGTCATATTTTTATTTTATTGATACCTTATTATTATTACATTGTAAATGTTATACAGTTACTGTATATTTAATTCAATAATATTACAGTTTAATTTAATTTAATACATATAAGCCTAGATAACAAGTAGAGAGCAATTGCTTCCATGAGCAGTGCAAACAAAATATAAAAATACAAATATTTTTATCACTAGAACCTTTATTACACTGCATGACATGAGAGCTCTGTTAAATTTACACTTTGTTCCTTGTATTTTATATTGTTTTAGGACTTCAGATTTTGCCCTTTAAGGTTTATTAAATGTACTTGTTGCACTTCCTATTTTGTATTTTAATGCACTATATTGTGGACACATCAGCGTATTTAGGGTTGTAATTTTACAAATTCTGATTATGCTTTGAAAGCTTCTGTGTAACTTTTACAAATTAGGATCATACTTTGTATATTTCTGTGTATCTTTTATAGATTGCACAGCACTTTCTATTTGTTTTAAGTGATACAAGCCTGTCAGTTTCAGAAAATGGGAGGGGCAGGGGAGATCTCTGGGATGAACATAGGAGTTCCCAGGGTGTGTCTGAATCTCTCTCACAACTCTCATGATATTCTCTAAGCATTTAAACCTGCAGGTATCACAGATTTACCTCGGCAGCTGAATGCAGGTGAAGTTTGTTCAATAATTACAATGCACTTATTTAACTGTCAAACTTGAAGCAAATGCAAGTTTGACTATAATGAAAATATTTCAGTTTAATTTGCATTTGATGCCATCTGAGACTTTCCAATATCAGTACCAGCTACTCTCCTGTTAACTTCACTCTCCCTTGGGAAATTCTCTATGCCAGAGAGAGTCATTACTTTCTATGTGATGCAGCTCTCATCTCTCTGGGACTTCCAGGTTCCACCATTTTTCTTAGAAAATTCAGTGAGTTCAGCCCCTGTAAATTCTGCAATATAATTTCTCAACATGCTGGAGATCTTTTGATCCTTTGGCCTTTAAGGAGATTTCTCAACTTGAACTCTGTTCCGTCTCTTGAATAAAAGGTTACATTTTTTTTGTTTGTTGAATTTTTTAATAGCTATTGAAAGCAGAGTTTGTGGGTGGAGCATAGGCCAAGTTAAAAAAATTCCCTTATTGAGCATAAAAAACAGGTATGGACTATTGAACATTGAACAAATTAAGAAGTTCAAAATGTTGATATAGAAAAATAATTACACACACACTAGTAAAATGTCTTCACAAATGAGTTCCCTTTGCAAATGATTGCATTCAGTGATGTGTTTATACCTAAACCATACACATATTCTTCTATCCATCTAAGATGTATGCATTGGAATATAACTACTTAGGCATTTCATAATTTTAATTATATTATTTGTAAATACTGTGGGCTCGATTACAAGTGGTGCAGTATTTTTTTCCCTACTGTCCTAATGTTTTATTTTAAAGTGGATCAACCTGATATTTTAAGTCATTAAACAGACAAAAATAGGTAATCTTGTTTTTCTGGCATTAAAATGTGTTCCATGTTTTTTAACTGTAGCCCTGGTTATTTATTTATCACACACTTTTGTAACAATTTTGAAAATATGTACTACTATTTTTTTTTTAATATATCTGAACCCCCCCACCAAACCCCCCCCCAAAAAAAAACAGACTCATCCATATAAAAATGTATATTGTAGTATTTACCAGTAGCAATCCAGTCCTGGGTTAGATGTTCTTGAAAAATCAGGTTTAGGGATGGGCAGGGACACTATGGCACATAATGCTGGAGGGGGACCCTATGCTACGGAAATTAAGTATAATAACCATATCTAACTCTAACATCCCTAACTAAACTCTTATTAAAATAAATCTAATACCTGTATTAATATTATTAATTAAAATATTCCTATTTAAATCTAAATACTTACCTATAAAATAAACCCTAAGATAGCTACAATGTAATTAATAATTACATTGTAGCTATTTTAGGGTTTATATTTATTTTACAGGTAACTTGGTATTTATTTTAACTAGGTACAATAGCTATTAAATAGTTAATAACTATTTAATATCCGAACATAAAAAGAAAACCAGCGAGCCTCAGGTAGAGTTTTGAGTAAACTTTAATTCCTTTTTGTCACAGGAACTACATGTCAGGTAGTAAAAAACTGCACAGAGGCAGTGCTGTGTAGCATCTGACGCGTTTCGGCTAGTATGCCTTAATCGTAGATGCTTACTGATGGCTAATCAACTCTTAAATAGCCATCCTAATCTAGTTAATTCAAAAACACTGATACAAAATTTTTTTCTATAACACAATCAGACCTTGAGTGGATACAGGGATACCTGTCTAGTCTCTTAACTTCAAGCAAAGCCCTGTTCGTAGTCTTTTTTGAATACCCTCTCTCCAGTAATTGATCCCTCAGTTTATCTGCCTCAACTAAAAAATCTGACTCAAGAGTACAATTACGCTTGAGTCTGATGAACTGGCCTTTAGCTACACCAAAACCAGTATGTTTTGGATGTGAGGACTTTGCATGGAGGATAGTATTGGAAGATATGGGCTTTCTATACAGACCAGTGGTTACTTTGCCTGTAGAGACTGACCCTTTGAGGATTACATCTAGATATGGTATCTCCACAGTTCCTGATTCTGCAGTAAATCTGAGGTTAACTTGGTTCCTATTAAGATATTTGATGAAATCTGCCTTTGCTTCGGTACCTCCTGTCCATACAAACAAGAGATCATCAATATATCTCTTGTATGTCTTGATACTGGACCTGAATGGATTCTGTTCCCCAAAGACGTGGGACCGCTCCCACCAACCCATAAACAGGTTGGCATAGGAAGGGGCAAATTTAGCCCCCATAGCGGTCCCACGTCTCTGTAGGTAGAAGCCATCCCCGAATTTAAAGTAGTTGTGTTCTAGAAGGAATTGAATAACCCTCAACACAAATCCTTTAAGATTATCATCATAAGTAGTATATACGTCTAGAGAAAATTTAATTGCCTCTAAACCATCTTTGTGTGGTATAGTGGAGTAGAGGCTGACTATATCAACGGTCAGCCATTCACACTCCCCATCCCAGGAGATTTTGTCCATGCTATTGAGAAGGTGGGTGGTATCTTTCAAATAAGAAGGTAACTGATAGACAATGGGCTGGAGTAGAGACTCTATCCAACCTGAAAGGTTTTCAAATAGAGAACCTATTCCTGAAACAATCGGTCTTCCTCTCACCTCCTCCAAGGATTTATGAACCTTGGGGAGGTGATGGAAGATAGGAATGACTGGTGATTGAACATTTAGAAAATCAAATGTAGCTTGATCTAGAATCCCCATCTCCAGCCCATCATCCAGCAAATCCACCAGTTCTCGCTATTGAAAGCAGAGTTTGTGGGTGGAGCATAGGCCAAGTTAAAAAAAACTCCCTTATTGAGCATAAAAAACAGGTATGGACTATTGAACATTGAACAAATTAAGAAGTTCAAAATGTTGATATAGAAAAATAATTACACACACACTAGTAAAATGTCTTCACAAATGAGTTCCCTTTGCAAATGATTGCATTCAGTGATGTGTTTATACCTAAACCATACACATATTCTTCTATCCATCTAAGATGTATGCATTGGAATATAACTACTTAGGCATTTCATAATTTTAATTATATTATTTGTAAATACTGTGGGCTCGATTACAAGTGGTGCAGTATTTTTTTCCCTACTGTCCTAATGTTTTATTTTAAAGTGGATCAACCTTATATTTTAAGTCATTAAACAGACAAAAATAGGTAATCTTGTTTTTCTGGCATTAAAATGTGTTCCATGTTTTTTAACTGTAGCCATGGTTATTTATTTATCACACACTTTTGTAACAATTTTGAAAATATGTACTACTATTTTTTTTTTTAATATATCTGAACCCCCCCACCAAACCCCCCCCCCCAAAAAAAAACCAGACTCATCCATATAAAAATGTATATTGTAGTATTTACCAGTAGCAATCCAGTCCTGGGTTAGATGTTCTTGAAAAATCAGGTTTAGGGATGGGCAGGGACACTATGGCACATAATGCTGGAGGGGGACCCTATGCTACGAAAAAAACGATCTTTGAGGGGGGTGAGGGGGACCACTGCATACCTTGGTTGTAACAAATAGTTATTTAAGTTACTGTTGCCTTTCTATCATCTCAAACCAGTCTGCCCATTCTCCTCTGACATCACAAAGGCATTTTCAGCCACACAACTGCTGCTCACTGGATATTTTCTCTTTTTCGGACCATTCTCTGTAAACCCTAGAGATGATTATGCATGAAAATCCCAGTAGATCAGCAGTTTTTGCAATACTTAGACAAGCCTGTCTGGCACCAACAACCATGCCAGGTTCAAAGTCACTTCAATACCCTTTCTTCCCCATTCTGATGCACAGTTTGAACTTCAGTAAATCGTCTTCACCATGTCTAGGGGCCCGATCCGATATGCAGCGTCGCCCGCAAATGCCGGTGACACTGAATTTTGCGCTGGTTTGGTATCCTATATACGGCGTAACCTAGAAGTTACGCTGGTATATTTCTGCCATCGCCCGTAGTTTTTTGGGCCATAGGCAGGTATACTAAACCAGCGCAGTTTGGTATCCAATATACAGCGTAATCTTACTCCATTTTCACCTCGCCACAAAAAGCAGCCGTAGTAAGCCTTACACTGTCTATTGGAGCCCCGTAACTCCCTAAACTAGCTACAAAATAAACCTAACACCTAACGCATGCGCAATGTCTATCTACCTGTCAACCGCAATCCCCCGCCGCAATCCCTAATAAAATATTTAACCCCTAAACCGCCGCTCCCGGACCCCCTCCGCCACCTACATTAACTACCCCTAATGTGATCCCCCTACACTGTCGCCAACTATATTAAACTATCCCCTAAAGTGAGCCCCTTACACCGCCTCCATCTACCTTACCTACCCACTAAAGTGAGCCCCTTACACCACCGCCATCTACCTTACCTACCCCCTAAAGTGAGCTCCTACCTCGCCGCCATCTATATTAAATTAATTAACCCCTAATTTAATCCCCCTGGCAATAGAGCAGTTTACTTTGGGGTAATGCCACGCAAAAAGCCCTTTTCAGGGCTATTTGTAGGGTTAGACTTAGGTTTAGTGGTAGGGATAGTTTTGTATTTTATGGGTTAAATAATTTAATATAGCTGGCGGCGGGGTAGGGGGATTAGATTAGGGGTTAATTAATTTAATATAGGTGGCGGCGGAGTAGGGGATTAGATTAGGGGTTAAATAATTTAATATAGGTGGCGGCGGGGTAGGGGGATTAGATTAGGGGTTAAATAATTTAATATAGGTGGCGGCGGGGTAGGGGGATTAGACTAGGGGTTAAATAATTTAATATAGGTGGCGGCGGTGTAGGGGGATTAAATTAGGGGTTAATATATTTAAAATAGATGGTGGCGGTGTAAAGGGGTCACTTTAGGGGGTAGGTAAGGTAGATGGCGGCGTGGTAGGGGCTCACTTTAGGGGGTAGGTAAGGTAGATGGCGACGGGGTAGGGGCTCACATTAGGGGGTTATAGATTTAATATAGCTGGCGGCGGGGTCCGGGAGCGGTGGTTTAGGGGTTAATACATTTTTTATTGTTAGGATAGTGAGGGGGGATAGCGGATAGAGGGGTATACGTGTCTGGCTATGTTTGGGAGGCGTGTTAGACAGTGCGGGTGATTTCATACTTTAGTCAGGTTTTGTAGGTGCCGGCAGTTTCTAAAGTGCTGTAAGTCACTAGCGACTCCAGAAATTTGTACTTATGCAGATTTCTGGACATCGCTGGTTTATCAGACTTACGGCACTTTAGCATCTGACGGCGCTGTATATAGGATAGCTTGAGTTGCGAGCTGAAACTGCGGGCGGCTGGGGTTCCCTCGCTTGCGCCGCAAACTACGCTGCATATCGGATCGCGCCCTAGATTCCTAAATGCATTGAGTTGGCTGATTAGCAATTTGTGTTACCAAGCAATTGAACAGGTGTACCTCATAAAGTGGTTGGTGAGTGTAATTCTGCTGTTTCTGAGCAAAGGGGATCCCTGAGAAGCTTTTATAACCATTTTGTTATGACTGCACAAGCAGTATGTAAATAATTTCAGAGAGAAACCCAAAGTTTGTTGAAAAGTTAACAATTTTTTTTAATATGATTGCATTTGGCGGAGAAATTGTAGCATTAAATATACCAGAATGGGCATAGATCAATCCCATGGGTTGTCTAGTATAAAAACCATGGCTCTCTAGTACTATGAGCAAGTTTTTCTTTGAAATTCCCGGTAGCGAAGGGGTTAAGCATTCCATATTGTTTGGATCATTTGGCAGTAGATAGAACTTTCTGTTTTCTTCTCTCTAGTCTACATTTCTGTGTAAATTGAAACCAGTAATAGGCATTGTTTAGCCAGCATCAAGATGTTGCATTTCTTCAAGGTATCTTAAAATTTTCAGGAAAACAAAGTAGCTATTGCATTTTTAGTTTCCGACTAGTGCAGCACGACTCTTTCCAAAGCAATCATTGTACAAGGCAATCTGCCTGAGCAAGATGTGTTTATGCTTGGGAACACATGATAATAGCAGTGATATTGCTGGGAATAGCAAACGTAATGATGAAGACACCCAGTGGACTGTTTCCATCCAATAGGTACTTTACTAGCTGCTATAGCAAAAACACACAATAAGATGTTACATTCAATATCATCAGTGGTGGAGGAAATTCTCTTTACCTTACATCAAATCTTTTAAGAATATTTTCCACTCACTAATATGAACTTTCAGTGGGGATAACCCTGCAAACAGGCCTGTATTTGTGCTATTTTTAAGTATAATTGGGTAAGTTTTGCTTATAGCTTTTAGGAAAACTGCTTACAAAACTTAATTGGTACGGATACTATGTACCCATATCTAATGCTTGTTTTGTAATCCACAGGGATAATTTATGATGCTCAAATAATGCTAATTATATCAGTAACGTGCAGAATTTCACACTTACTGTAAGCAGATTTCCTAGCAATATTAACCTATTGGGTGCTGAATAGGGTTAATATGCAATACATTGCAATCTGTTTTGCTAACCATGGGGTTAAAGGAAGCTTGATTTGTCAAAATAACACTTTTAATTATAAGTAAGAAAACTTGGACCTGCATAAAAAATTCAGATCTCACTGCTTTTTTTTTTCTTTCTAAACATATCTCTGTCAAAATATTTTAGCTACTTTGCATTGATAACCCAGTCCTTAAACACTTTTCTCAACTCTTTTCATTTGAGTTTTTTTTGGATTTGTTTAGTTTAGGAACAGTCAAGACTACACTTTCATGTTTCTGATAGAGCATGCAATTTTAAACAATTTTCCAATTTACTTCAGTTATCAAATTTGCTTTGTTCTCTTGGTATCTTTTATTGAAGAGTAAAACTAGGTAGGCTCATAAGAGTTCAGGAGTGCGCACGCGTCTTTAGTACTCTATGACAACAGTGTTTTGCAACATTATTTGTAGTTTTGTTATACAATGTTGCAAAACTCTGCTGCCATATAGTACTAAAGATGTGCACACTCCGGAACGCTTATGAGCCTACCTAGTCTTACTCTTCAATAAAAGATACCAATGCATGCTCTATCTGAATCATGAAAGTTTAATTTTGACTTTACTGTCCCTTTAATAATTATAATTTATAAAGTTAGCGCTGCGGAATCTGTTGCCGCTTTACAAATAACCGATAATAATAAAAGTGGACTAATTCAAATTTTAAATGTATTCAAAATTATATGAAATGTTCTGTAATGAATTTATATTAAACTGACATAAAATACTAAAAGAAAACGCTCTATTGTGTGTTAGATCATTTTATTATTGCACTTTTTTATCCCTTGTATCAAACACACTGCTAAAGGGACATTGTACACTAGATTTTTCTTTGCATAAATGTTTTGAAGATGATTCATTTATACAGCCCATCTGGGTGTGTATGTGTAAAAATGTATAGTTTTGCTTATTTTTAAATAACATTGTGCTGATTTTCAGACTCCTAACCAAGCCCCAAAGTTTTAGATGTGTACTGATGTATACAGACTTAAGACTGCTTCTGTTTGTATAATGGGTCTTTTCATATGCAGGGGAGGTGCTGAGGTTCTGCTCTCAGCCCCTTTCAGTGGGTGTCCCAGGCTTATCTCATTAACAGTGTTAAATTCAAAGCTTCTAAGTAAGTTTTTAAACGGTTTTATACTGGATTTTTATATCAGTATCTGTGCATATTATTCTTTATAGTAGTGTCTATTACATGCAGTTATATGAACATTGGTGTATACTGTCCCTTTAAAGGTAGCTCAAGAGCACCAATGCACTACTGGCAGCTGATCAAATCTAGTGTATGAATGACTACAGGAATTTTCTGTACCCCATATGTAATCACCAGTGAGCTCCCAGTAGAGCACTGTTGCTTCTGAGCCTACCTTGGTATGCTTTTCTACAAAGGATGCCAAGAGAATGAAGCAAATTTGATAATAGAAGTAAATTAGAAAGTTGTTTAAAAATGGGTTTCGTATTCCTTTAAAGGGACATGAAAACGTAAACTTTTTCTTTCATGATTCAGATAGAACATACAATTTCCAATTTACTTCTATTATCAAAGGTTCTTCATTCTCATTGAATACTTTGTTGATGGAGCAGCAATGCACTCCTGGGAGCTAGCTGAACACAGGTGAACCAATTACAAGAGGCATATATGTGCAGTCATCAATCAACAGCTAGCTCCCAGGAGTGCTTGCTGCTCCCTAGCATACCTATGTATTTGTATCAATAAAGGATAGCAAGAGAGCAAAGCAATTTAGATAATAGAAAAACATTTCAAATGTTGTTTAAAATTTGAATCATTAAAGAAAAAAATTGGGTTTCATGTCACTTTAACTACTTTCCATAAGAGCATATCTGGATAGGCTTACAGGCCCATTTATCAAGCTCCGTACAGAGCTTGAAGGGCCGTGTTTCTGGCGAGTCTTCTGCTCTGAGCAGGCGGACAGGAATCGCCGGAAATCAACCTGATCGAATACGATCGGGTTGATTGACAGCTCCGAGTCAGCAGGGGGCGACGTTGCACCAGCAGCTCTTGTGAGCTGCTGGTGCAATGTTAAATGCGGAGAGCGTATTGCTCTCCGCATTTAGCGAGGTCTTGCGGACCTGATCCGCAGTGTCGGATCAGGTCCGCAAGCCCTTTGATAAATGGGCCCCTTTGTGTTGGAATCAATGCTTATTACAATATATATGCATTATTGCAAATATGGCTAACAAAAAGTGCTCAAGACACATGCCCCCCCCCCCCCAATCAATCTTGATATGATCTCACGGAAAATAGCTTTCAATAAATGATATCAGAAATAGATTAAAGTTTTTTTAAATTGTACAATCTGTAGAAACTAAAGTTTATCTTTGGCTTAGTATCCCTTTATTTTTTTATTTTTTTGCAACTGCAAAAGTCTCTGACCACAGGTACTGAAAATATATCTCCTATTTCTTACATCTAAAGACATCCAGCTAAGATAATACTTTACAGGACAGGATATACAGCCTGATACTCACAGGATAACTGATTTGCTTAGCTCCATAAAAAAAATTATACTGTTTCTTATTATAATGTCCATAACACTAACCTTTCTAGTATTGTTCAGTGCTGGAATTTGCATGTATATGAATGCAGTGCTCATTTGGCTTTTCTTGCAGCTAGAGCTGGTAATGTGAACTCTGCTGATATATTTCCTACTTCTGTGTGTGTCAGTTCCAGCTGGTGTAACTGTGGCAGGCACAGTGCAACAGATGCCTTGTTCTAGTTTATATATCCCTGGCAAAGGCTTGTGGGGCATGGCGTCTGCCCCGGCTTTGTTGCCAGCTGTGAAACAACTCTTTAGTCCCGCACTCCTTGTGAGCTGTCTTCTTATCAGTCTCTGCTCATTCTTTAACTTTGAAAGATTTTTCTTAACTAGAATTTAGTGGTTGACTGTTTTTGTTATAGAGTTGTTTGCTTTGAATAGAGATAACCTTAAAATGTAATATTGCAGTGTTAAAGGAATGGTTCATTGAAAAGTCAAGTATTTAACATAATTAGCAACATTACTGAACGTTTTTTTTGTTAAGAATTTACATGAGTCTTATTATCTGAAGAGCGTAGGGGAACAGTGAAACATTTGGCTAAAACATGAAGTTTAAACGAATAGGAAACTCTAAATTCAACTTTCATGATTCCGATAGAGCATTGCGCATGAGTCCCGAGCGCTACATGGCAGCAGTGTTTGCAAAACTATTTGTAACATTGTTTTACATTTTTTCAAAACTCTGCTACCTTATAGTGCTCCACAATCTGTAACAATGTTTTAACAATGTTATAAACATTGTTGTCATATAGTGCTAAGGATAAATGAGCTGATCTACTTATGATTTTCAACTACCAAGAGAACAAAGCAAATTTGATACTAAAGCTACAATGGAAAGTTGAATAACATTGTATACTCTTTTTAAATATTGAAAGTTTTATTTTGAGTTTTATGGCTGATGTACAAGGTTTAACTAACCGTGCAAGATTCACCAGTGTGTCACAGAAAGGATTAATAGACCATTTATTCCTTAACCAGTTTGTCACAGTCTAGCCAGTCCAGGCAAGCCTGTGACTTAATTCAGTTGGTGCAAGGGTTAAACAAACACTCTCATTAGACCCAGAAAAATGCACAAACTCCCCTTTTATTGCCACCCACACTAAACTCTCTCTGCTGCCACCACTTTAAGACTACTATATGGGAAATCCTTAAATTTTTTTTGGCAAAAATCAATCTAAAAAATAAAGTACTGTTATTACTAGTGTCTTCTGTAACATGATTGAAATATTATACAAAGGAAAAAACTTAATAAAGGAAGATTTATTAGAAACAAAAAAAGAGTCACAGTGCATTTATATAAAAAGGAATTAACAAATACAGATATACACAAAAGCAAATCAGTTTTTTTAATAAAATAGGAGAAAATATAACAGAACCTAATACTGTACAAGCTTAGATATTTGTCCAAGGGAGCTTGGCAAAGAAAAGAGGGTCACTTATGCTGTTATATGCAGCCTCCCATGAAGAAGGTCAATATTATTTTGCTAAATTCACCATTGAAATACAAATTTTTCCTGAGGTCAGGTTTCTGACTAGCCCCTTCCAGAGTGGGCAAGCCATAAAACTACATTGTAAGCCCTGGCTGAAGTTATCAATGATACAATAAACCATTGCATCATTGATTACCTGTTTGGGAGTTAAGGCACCAACCCCAGGTCTTCACGTGCACCAAAGTAAAATCCTCTGTATGCTGTATGGTTTGATACTGGCTGAAGTTATCGGATAACTTGTAATTTTAGTTATGTAAATACAGTACACATACACTTATAAGCAATCCCATTGTGACATCATGGGGATTATTTTGTTACCATTTCTTTCATATATGGTCATCCAGTATCATAAAGTTGTTAAAATATGTTTTACGACATCCTAGAATGCCACCTCTGATATACCTCAGGTTAGAGTCTTGAAAGGGACACTGTTTTGTGTCACTCTGAGTTGACATCATTGATTCATAAAAATCACTCTCCTGAGAAGGGGAATTGCATCTGGTATCTTGTTCACCAGATGTAAGTAATTAATCATTCTTCCCCAAAACATTGCCTTTTTTAGATAGTTCTGATAAGAAGTTGTAAAAAGCATGGAAATTCAGCAGAAAAAAAAATAACCCCTGACATACTAAAATCATGAGGTCTTCATTACAATGTCCCTTTAAAGACAGATTTATCTTAAATGGACATTTTACTCTAAACTTTTCCCTCTTTTAGTGTTTTTGCCAATGGTCCATTTTCCATGCTGGAGTGTACTTAATTATTTGCAAACAGCTCATTTAATCTTACATTGCATTATTGAAATATTATATATGAAATATTAAAAAAACAACTATTAAATACTATTATACATACTACCAAAAAATGCTAAATAACCCATAGAATATATATATATATATATATATATATATATATATATATACATACAATTATTATTATTATTTATTTTTTACAGTATGTATAATAATCTTTAATAAAAAAAAATTAAAAATATGTAAAAAGCTTACTTCTAGTGAAGATTACACTCGTGCAAAAGTGCTAGAGTGTCACTTGTAATGAAGAAAGGTACGCCAACTCGTTGAACTCCCTTTGGTACCTAGGCAATTGTTTTATAGGAAAGAAAAAAAAATTTGGACGAGAAATTTAATTCTCTAATATATCTTAATATATACAGAATGTTAAATCCCAAAGCAATTTCATATATGTAAAGTTCTAAAGAATTTCAATAAATGATCACAAACGTTGTCACTAATGGAAAATCCAAAATTATAAAATGTAAACATTGAAACAGTAGTGAAATAACACATCTATAGGTTAATAGAACCTTGATTAAGGTGCTGTAAAATTGATTCAATGAATGTGATGAAACTGACAGCCTATGTTCATGCCATTACCCAAAATCCTTGGCTTAGTGGAGTTTTTTTTATACTGTGAAATTATGTGAGAAAATCAGTCTCCTGACGTATGTAGGAGTGCTCAGAAATGGCTTTTGCTATCAATGGATGAATTTATTTTTGAGAGATTTCTCTTTTTAAGCTTGTTTAGTAACACACTGGCATACAGATTGTGTTAGTGACTGACTTGGCATCTTAAATACTTGGCACATTGAAAGATGAATCCTATAACAAGAGCCATGCTGTGAAGTTAAAGGGTGAAGAACTGAGACATAATGTGAGAAAGGAAAGAGCCATTTCAATTGAACAACCTAAATTCTCAGAGTGATTATCTGTTGGAATGCCACATAATGTTGTTAAAAATGAAGTGAATATTAGTATGAATACTGCATGATCTTAAATATTAAGTGAATATTGGTTGAATTGTCACATGACGTTGTTAAAAATGGAGTGCAAATTGATTGAAATGCCACCTTATGTTGTTAAAAATGGAGGAAATCTATTAAAATGTTTAGGAATGCTTTTAAGAAATGACCACGTGATATTGTAAAGAATTGAGTGAATATTGGTCGGAATGCCATGTGATGTTGTTTAGAATTGAACAAATTTTGGTTTAAATGCCATGTAATGTTGTTAAAAATTGAGTGATTTTTGGTTGGAATGCCATGTTATGTTGTTAAGAACTGAGTGATTTTTGGTTTGAATGCCACGTAATATTGTTAAGAATTGAGTGGGTTTTGGTTGGAAAGCCATGAAATGTTAAGACTTGAGTGATTTTTGGTTGGCATTCCATGAAATGCTGTTAAGAATTGAGTGGTTTTTAGATGGAATGCCAGATAATGTTAAGAATTAAGAGAATATTGATCTGAATGCAACGTGATGTTGTTAAGAATTAAGTGAATATTTATCTGAATGCCCCATAATGTTGTTAAGAATTGAGTGACTTTTGGTTGGAATTCCATGCAATGTTGTTAAGAATTTTAAATGAATATTGGTCGGAATGGCAGACAATGTTGTCAAGAATTGAGTAAATATTAGTTAGAATGCCACATAATGCTCTTAAAAATGTAGTGAATATATATAAGAATGCCACATGATGTTAAGACTTGAGTGAATATGTGTAGAAATACAAAAAAACAACATTAGTACTTAGGAAACTCTTTATAAATGAAAGCAAGTCATTTTAAAATATTTACATGTCTTTCGCCATTCTGGGGCATTTTCTAGTCGTGATTAGCATTTTTCACTTAAATCACAACTCATCGTGCAGGATATAGAAAGACAGGATTATCCATGTTAAATACCGTGTCTCCCTATATCAAAAATGACATATTTTCTTTGGTTTTATTTTTACTTTTCTTAAACATTTTATTCAAGTTTTCTTTTGTGCATATGTTCATTTATTCATTCTAATAGATAAAGAAACATATTAACAAATGATTGAATTAAGTATTCGCTCATTTATTTTATTCTAGTAATGGACGAATGTTGGTCAAAATATTTCAACTTCATTATTCGTTTGTCAATCATATAATAGATAAAAATATAGAACAAATTACATTACTTAGCATTTTGCTTCTAGTATCATCTACTTTAAGTTTTTGGGCCATTTAAAAAGTAAGTCTGTTCTCGTAAGATAATTAGAAAACAGCTGGCAATGGCATTATTTTCCATTGAACATAAATATATATTTTCAGGTAATTTAATTAAACATTTTGTATTGATCTTACAGTTTCATCTGCAATTGAGAATATTCCTGTTTTTTACTGCATCGCTACATGTTTTACATTGATGATGTATAGTAGGTCAGCAAATGAGGCCAAACCAGATTTGAAAACCGCACAATATGTAGCGGAGAAAAATGACCCAGTGGCACAGTGTGTGATCTTTTATATTTACAGCACAGCTTTAATGCTAAGGGAATTCATGATAAAACGAGTTTATTGTTCCAAGATGATGTTCACTGATTCTCATTTACAGGACTTCACTTGTATCTGTAGCTGCTTTATACAACAGGTATGGCATCAATCTACTTAGATCTGCAATCATTTGTTGAACCAAGGTGATAATGTGACACAGAACACCAGACAAGGCTGAAATAATAGAGCAGTAAAACATTTTGTTTGATTTATGTTTTTATGAGATATTATTTTGCCACCTTATATATTTCTCATTGTTACTGGGTTGTAAAACTTCCTTATATTGTTGCCAGCATTTTAACTCAATATTTTTACATGCAAACATTTGGGAAATTAAAGTTACATTATTATTTTCTCGCATATTTTTATTAAATATTCTTATTTTCCAGAAAAACTATTTTATAATTTATTTTGGGGAAAAATAAATAAAGATACAGAACTATTTAAAAGTAAATGTATTGTCAAATATGCTTGAAATAAGTGCACCTGCTATTCAAAAATCACCCAAAGTGTTAAAAATAATGGACATATTGTCATCATATATTATCCCACATGACATTCTTTGACAGGAAATGAATGCAGGGAGCAACAGTATCTTGCATTTTTTATGTTTCAGTCAGACATCTTGTAACCCTACTGTGTGAAATTGCTATTAAAAAAAAAAGAAAGAATTGTCACTATCAAGCTAATTTACTTCAGAATTCTCTACATTACTTGCTGGCAAACTCCAATGCTACCATTGTGGCATGAAAACGGCACAAACTAGTGTGCTATGGCACCAATTCTTTATTTGAGTATAGTGCAACAACAATTACTTATACCTAAAACATTAAAAGAAGGCAATTCCCATACAATTCAATACAAAAATAAAAACATTTCTATGGTAGTCAAATACTCTCTATATATACACCCAAAAATCAAGAAATATGAGTCCACTGGCTTGAATTATAGGATGCACATTCTATTGCATTTATTTTGGAATAAACATGAAAATTCACATATGGCTTCAAGCGTATTGATGCAAATTGTAAGCAATTATTCTTGAAAATATGTTGGATATCTTTCTGCAGATACATTTTCTATATTAAAAAAAAATGTCATTGTTAATTAAAAAAAAATGTAATTACATTTTCACAATTATTTTAATTTTACAAAAATGTAATGAAAGTGGTTTAAAAAGATTCTATGGTTGCTATGGTAACATGTCTTGTCATCCTAAGAGAAATATGTAATTTCTTTTTCGCTTTCCATTGGTTATTTTTTTTTAATGTGTTCATTATTTTAAATAAGAAAAAAGCTTTCATCGCTGTGACTTCTTACCTAATAAAATGTTACAGCTACAAATTTATAGGAATATGAATACAGAAAGATACATTTATTAATTTATTGGTTTTTAATATTCCTTCTGATAATTTTTCAGCAAACATTTCTCAAGTAAATAAAAAGGTTGAACTTATGAACCTATTTTTCTCCTGTTATAACTGATTGAAAATATATGAACAAACTGTCTACTTTCTTGCTTAGATAAAAAAATAAATGAACTGAAATTACCACACTTTTTTTTTTTTACTTTACTTATGTAAAGAACTATATCCACAAAAATTAAGAGGGTGTCCAACTCCACTCAAAAAAGGGCCACCCAGGCCAATCTTAAAATTTTAATTTCTTCAAACATTGCTCATATTTTCAAGTTGTGTTACTTTTATTATTTTATTTAGGCAGTCCTGTTTGTTTTATAGCCCTAGAGGACTTAGACAACAGATGTATTTATATGTTTTGAAAGATTTTAAAATTTTACAACTTTCCCTTAGTTTATGGAGAACATATAAAAATAACAAAATGAGCAATATATGAAAGAACAAAGTTGTGTTATTCAAAATATTTCAATTAAAAAAAAAAACTTTAATTTTGTTAATTTGTTACGGTCTCCTAGAACAGGAAATAAAATAGATAATCTGTCAAGTGTTTGAAATCCTTGTTTGGGGAGCTGGCCGCCAATTATTTCATATATTATAGTTTGTTTTTTGCACATTTATTTTCTGGATTTTTAGATAGTGCAAATGTTTCTCCTGTGCTGTGGGATTGAATAATTCTTTGCTGGACAGTCCCAATATACTCACTGTTTGCCTTTTTTATGTTTTGCTATATTTTTTACATTCAACAGGAGCACTGGTGTATTTTTTTCACAGGATTTGATAGTGTTTTATGTATGTTTGTTTTGTTTTATTTCCATTTCTTTCATTTCTTATCATATTATTCAGTATTAGTAATTGAACTAAAAAATGAAAGCATTTTTTTATATTTTTCATTTTTCTATTATATTTTTCAGTATCAGTAATTAATTAAATGCACATTCTTACTTTATTTTTGAAAGTGGGCTAAATGGACAGTGTATTGTATGCTAAAATTGTAGCACCCCAACCCAACATACTACTGCACAGTTTTGAAGACTGCACCTAAAAAAATTGTTTCTACCTTTTTTTGACACTGAGGTTATTATTATTATCGTTTATTTGTATAGCACTGCAAAATTCCCAAGCTATGGAATTTTGCAGCACTATAAAAATAAACAATAACAATAATTATAGAAATAGGTGTATATGTTACGGGTAAAGTCAGAAATCTGGGTAATTCCCCTATATACAGTATTTTTTTGCCTCTGCCTGGGGGGTTCAAGGAAGGCGCCCCGCTAATCCTCTGACATCCACCCCAAGTGAACCTTGGTTAATGAGGTTTACAAGGGGGCTTCAATCCCCTTGAACCACACAAGCAGAGGCAAAAAAGATAGTGAAGATGTGTGAATTACAGTGCATCATATACAGTATGTGTTTGATGCGGTAACTCAATGCACTCTGAGAAGATGTATACTGTTACATTGGGTTTTACCCACAGCTGCTTGGGTAATGTCAGGTTTATCCGGGTATTGCTAGGACTACCCAATTTCTTATTTCTTTGGAGGGCCCTGCTCCAAAGAACTTACAGGCTACAGGTTGAGGGTGCAGAGATACAAGGTTTGGGGTAGCTTGTCACATGGATAGTAGTTGCAGCATTGAGTCAATGCAGTTCAAGCTTTATTTTGGGTAGGATGAAAAACAGAGGAGATATGGTAAGCCTCTCTGAGTAGGTGGGTTTTAAAAGAGTATCTAAAGCTATACAAGGTTGTAGACAGTCTGATGGAATGGGGTAGATAGTTCCAGAGGACAGGAGCAGCATGTAAGTCTTGAAGGTGAGAGAGGGAGGAAGAGATAATAGTAGTGGAGAGACGTAAGCCAGAGGTTGATCAAAGAGGAAAGCTCCAGGAATATTGGGAGATGAGAGGAAATATAGTTGGGAGTGAGGCTACTGAGTGCTTTATAGGTTATGGTTAATACTTTGAATTGTATTCTAGAGTGTATGGGGAGCCAGTGTAGAGACTGGCAGAGTAGAGCAGCGATTTAGCTGGATGAGTGTAGCTGAAGCATTCATGATAGATTGTAGGGGAGTGTGAGGCAGTGTTTAGGAAGACCATTTAGAAGTAGAGTGCATTAGTCAATGCGTGACAAAATTAGGGAATTAGTATTTTTCTACTTTCTTGAGTAAGAAAAGGTTGAATTCTGGAAATTTTGCATTGCTGTGCACGGCAGAATTTGGTAAGAGGTTGAATATGTGGAGTGAATGTGAGTTCAGAGTTAAGTGTGACCCCAGGACACTATTGCCAATCTATGAGATTACAAAATCTCATTCCATTCACTCTACCAATTACTGCCTGCTTAAGCTCAGAGGCTGGCACCGGGCAAGTGGTACTCTAGTGTTCAAAAAGGTCTAAAACAACGCTTTAAACACACTTCACATTGCAAAATGTGTCTTGCAATACCACTGTTGACTTTAAATGCTCTTTTTAATTTGATAGCAATCTACAAATAAATAATAATAATAATAATAATAATAATAGTAATGTCCTGGCAAGCTCTTTAGCTGTTTAATAAGATATGGAGAAACAACATTGAAATGGAAGTTTATAAATATGACACAAGTTTTCCAATGAAAATGACTAAAGCAACACATTTTTTCACTTAAAGGAAGACTCAAGTCAAAATAAACTTATGATTCAGAAAGAGCACTTCCCAATTTACTTCCATTATAAAATTTTGCACAGTCTTTTTATATGCACTCTTTCTGGTTAACAAGATCCTACTGAGCATGCTCACAAGCTCACAGGTTATACATTTACTAGTCTGTGATTGGCTGGTGTATGTCACATGTTGCAGGGGGCCGGAAAATGGGAGAAAAAATAAATTTGCCAGAAAAAAAAAAATCTACTGCTTATTTGAGATTCAGAGTAGGTGTTAAATAATTTTCTTTTTATTATGCACTTGTTAATTTTGCAATTCTACTGCATTTAGTGGTCCTTTAAGTACGTGAATGAAACTGAGCTGGTCCTTGAATCTATTGCTATACATTTTTAACATGTCCACTGATAGATCACTTAAAAACACAATTTGATATTTGAAATAAATGTCGCTTTTTAAAAGTGGGTTACCTCCTATTGGCAATGTTGAAGCCATTTTCATGTAAGAACAATACTTTAGATTTTCACTTGGCATGTGTATTGGTTTCATTACAAATGCAAATTCGTAACAAAAATGCACCAACTAGATTTAAAGAAAAAGAAGAAATTTGTTTTCTTTAAATTACCTGTAGATGCTAAAAATACTTATCTCTAGCATTCTAGAGATTAGCACTAATCCCGACCGTCTTATTAGAGCCCCAGGGTGCGTTAAAAGGAGGTTTAGTGCTGCGGATCCTTGGGCCTGCATTGAAGCAGGTGGTCATTTAGCGCAGGCCATGGGAATCCACCGCATTAAGCCTTCTATTAGCGCACCCTGGAGCTCTAAGAAGAAGGGTTGGGATTAGTACAGCTATCTAGTGTGCTAGAAGTAAGTATTAGTACTACATGTGAACTTTATTCACCTATAGAGAGACAAATACAGGTCCTTCTTGCAAATCAACAGTTTATTCTGTGATAGACATGCAGATTAAAGGTGCATTCCCAGTGAACATGCGCTTCATCAGAGATCCATTCACCTATAGAAAAGGAACATTTACATTTGTTTAAAAAAAAAAAAAAACAAATGTAAAAGTTCCACAAATATTCTATTTTCAATTTAGTTTATAACAAAACTAATACTGTATAGTGCAGCAGCTGAATATTCAGGGAAACTAATATCCCCTATTATTTATTCCCAAAGACTCGGCCAAACCAGATCTTTTTGGTGCTGTACATGTCTACTTTTCCCTCTTTTTATAGAGGGTAGGGAAGAGCACACTATTTACATAAAGGAAATAGGTATGCAATGCCCTTTTTAGTTATTTCATAAACCTCTAACATTATATTACGGAGCAGCCTCTATGAACCAGCCTACCAGGGTAGTTGCAAATCCAGTTCAAAGACTCTGTGAGATATTTCCTGCAGCTGCTGCATTCATATAACTATCACCCTGCATCACAGTAAGATGTATTCATCTGGGTCAGCTCTTGGTGCCATATTGGATTTTACTAGAAAACTTGACTACTTGCACGGCAACCGTTTTTCATTAGATATTCAGATCAAAAACAGTGGCAGTCAAGTAGATATCCAACTTATCACATGCTTTTCAAATGTATTTGTAGCACAATAACATCTTGCATGAAGACACTTGCCTCTATAAAACAGATTTTGTCCAGTTTTAAGACAAACAAACATTTATTAAATCACATTTCCTTAAATGTATTAAATGAAATATGATCATCGGGCTATTAAATTATGACTGCAGTATTGACTTTTTACAAAAGGGAAACTATTCAATTGCACAAAACTTTATGATTGTTAACTGCACATAATGGGGCATATTTATCAAGGTCTGGCGGACCTGATCCGACTCTCGCCGTATTCAGCATTGCACCAGCAACTCACAAGAGCTGCTGGTGCAACGCCGCCCTCTTGCAGACTCACGGCCAATCGGCCGCCAGTAGGGGGGTGTCAATCAACCCGATCGTACTTGATCGGGTTGTATTGTGGTGATGTCTGTCCGCCTGCTCAGAGCAGGCGGACAGGTTATGGAGCAGCGGTCTTTGTGACCGCTGCTTCATAACTGGTGCTTGATATATGCCCCAATGACTTGATATCAAGTGGAAATGTTTTCCCTCTGATTTGACCAAATGTCTTTTTTTCTCTGAAGGTCTGTAAAAGCCCATAAAAACAGCCTTGAACAAAATAGCAAAGGCCTGTATTTTTTTTGCTTTTAACTGAATTTTCATGTTACATTGTTTGCTTAATATAAGTGTTTTTACAAATTCAGATGAAATCCATTCTAATAGATTCAAATAGCATTAAAAAAAAGAAAGAAAAAAGAAAAACACTTAAAGGGACAGTCAACACCAGAATTTTTGTTGTTTTAAAAGATCGATAATCCCTTTATTACCCATTCCCCAGTTTTGCATAACCAACACTGTTATATTACTATACTTTTTACCTCTGTGATTAACTTGTATCTGACAGCCCCCTGATCACATGACATTTTATTTATTATCTATTGACTTTCATTTTAGCCAATTAGTGCAGTGTCTGCCACAATCCACGGGTGTGATCACAATGTTATCTATATGATTTACATGAACTAGCTCTCCCCTGTTGTGAAATGCAAATAAAAAAGCATGTGATAAGAGGCGGCCTTCAAAATTGGTGATAAAAGTAAATTGGAAAATTGTTTAAAATGACATGCCCTATTTGGAACATGAAAGTTTTTTTTTGTACTTGACTGTCCCTTTAAGTTACCACACATTGGAATACATATTTTGAAACACAAATTCTCTTAGATTGGAATGGAGCCAATGTATACAGGAAGCTATGAATATTTATCGGTGTAGTCTTTCTGTAAAATACCTACTTCCCACTATATATATAGTACACGCAGGTGAGGGAAGACTTGGGGCATAGCCCATTTGTGTATGGTAGGCGGAGCTATGTCAGGAGGGGGGATCTGAGTCAGGGCATGAGCTAGGTAAAGCCAGAGGTGTCCAGGGAAAACTGAGACATTCACCCTGACTGAGGAAGAACAGAGAGCAGACTTCACAACCCATGACAATACCACCAAATACAGCATAGTTGGAAGGTAAGAATATGTATGATTATGTATGAAACCATAATATAGCAAAAAGTTTAGATATTGTTTATATTTAAACATTTTTCTAAAATATTTTTACACATTTTCCCCCTTTATCTACATCATCAAACAGTGCTTTATTTAAGAAGGCGTGAAAATAAAGATTACATTTTCATGATACAGAAAAAGTGTAGAATTAAAATAAGAAATACACTTTTTTAAGTACTTCTATTATGAAACATACCTCTTTCTTTTGGCATCCTGAAAATTTGGCTCCGGACTGTAGGTATCTAGATTATAATATGGTAGCATATAGTACTCAAGGGGGCCGAATTATTAAGCACCTTGTGGTGCCTAATTAATCTGTTTCTGCGCAAGCCTTCA